>NC_072768.1:17166110-17466110 GCF_022539595.1 Amphiprion ocellaris
CTCCTCTCCGTTCTCCTCCTCCTCCTATTTTAAAGATTTTAGCAAAAAAAATAAAAATAAAAAAAATAAAAATAAAATATTAAAATTTTTTTTAAAAAAACTTTTTTTTAAAAAAATAAAGATTTTAGCAAAAAAAACAAAAAATAAATTAAAAAAATAAATAAAAAAAAATTTAAAAAAATAAAGATTTTAGCAATGCTGTATAAAGTTGGGGGGGCGGCGGTGGTGGTGGTGGTGGCGGGGGAGCGTCTCTCCTCCTCCTCCCCCCGTCTCTCCTCCTTCTCCTATTTTAAAGATTTTAGCAAAGAAATAAAAAAAACTAAACAATAAATTAAAAAAAATAATGAAAAAACAAAAAATACATAGAAAAAATAAATTTAAAAAAAATACAGATTTAAGCAATGCTGTATGAAGTTGGGGGGGGGCCGGCGGTGGTGGTGGTGGTGGTGGCGGGGGGGGTGTTTCTCCTCCTCCTCCCGCCATCTCTCCTCCTCCTCCTATTCTAAACATTTTAGCAAAAAAAAATAAAAGATTAAAAAAGAAAAGATTTTAGCAATGCTGTATAAAGTTGGGGGGGCGGCGGTGGTGGTGGTGGTGGTGGGGGGGGTGTCTCTCCTCCTCCTCCCCCCGTCTCTCCTCCTCCTCCCATATTAAAGATTTTAGCAAAAAATAAATAAAAAAGAAAATAAATAAAAAAATTTTAAAAAATTTTAAAAATTAAAAAAAAATAAAGATTTTAGCGCCCCCCCCCCCCCCACCCCCCCCCCACCCCCCCCACACACACACACACACACACAACCACCACCGCTGACGCCGCCACCGCGGACACTGGAAGGTCTCGCCGCCTGAAGGAAGTCTCCAGAAAAACAGGTAAGAAATAAGTCAGGATCCCTGTGAATGCTGCTGCATGAGAAGGTGAGTCTGGGATTTTGATATTGCATTCATGCATCTGATATTTTCAAATCTCAACAATGACAACACCTCGACAAGATTCTGCCGCGGTTTTCTCTTTGATTTCTTTCAGCCGGATAACCCCGGCACCCAAGACCAAGATGAGGACGACCCCAAAAGACGACAAAAGACGAGACAGCGAAGGACAGTGAAGACGAGTGACCGAGCCCCAACAGAGACGCAGCCAGAGAAGACGACCGACTTTACTGCCACTTTACTGGATGCACTGGTAATTTCAATGTGCTTGAGAAAGAGTGACCCTACACACACTGCATGTTTACACTGGGATTTAGCATGTACCATGTCACAGTCTGACAAAGTCTAGTTATTTATGTCAGAATCAATTGAAAAATGCATCTGTACATGTTTTTTGTTTGTGTTAAATAGGTGCTTCATCGACTCCAAGCCATTTCAGACAGGATGTAACAGAGATGATGGGAGGCAGATCCAGGACCAGTGCATGGCTCATGAGACCATTCAATTAACACAAGGTAAGCTCATGAAACAAAATGTCTAATTAGATACTTTATGTTAATATGAGCATATGCAGTTATTTAGCTCAAACGTAAATAAAAATTTTCTCTCTTTTTGCTGTCTTTAGAGCTCTCTCTCCAAGACCGCCAGACTGATGAAAGATCAAATCAAGAAACCAGACAAGGACCAGCCCATGATGTGGAAGAGGGGACGATTATTATAGCGACACAAAAGGTGAGACAAAGACTAAATTTAGTTTTATTGTGTTATTGTTTTGTGTGTGGTCAGTTTGGAATCACTGGTTAACCGTCCATGTGTTTGGATTGCAGGAGGAAGTCGGAAAACCCAGAGAAAACCCACACAGCCGCAGAGAGAACATGAACAGAAAGAAGCAACTGAGCAGCAGGTTGGTACCGATGTAAATTCAATGTGCCTTGTGGTAGTGAATTGTTCTGTGCTAGTGCTGAATGTGAATCTCACACACACACCTGTGGTTCTTTTCTTCCATCACTGCGACTTCAAAACCAAAGAAGACGAAGAAACAGTTGGAGGAGCCCCAAGATGACGGATCAGCGACAAAAGAACCAGGCCAGGAAGATGAAGAAGATGAAGACCAGTCCCAAACAAAGAAGAAGATGAAGACCAGTCCCAAACAAAGAAGAAGACGAAGATGAAGAAGAAGAAGAAGAACTCTTCCAGATATCACCAATGGTAAATCCCCCTAAATTCATTGCTTCTACAGATACAGTCATTGAGGAGACATTGTGTCATGTTGCAGTGAGAGCTCCAGATAATGTGTATCACGCAGCACAGATCTAATTTCCAGCAAACTCTATGATAAAATGATATTTTTGTTATTACTCCAAATGAAAAGGTGCCTTTGAACACTAAAACGCACCATTTCTGAGTCTGTTGGTACAGTTAACCTTTGTAGTGTCTCTAAGTTCTGTTAGTTGTTTGTCTCCCACCTGCCTCTTTCTCAGAGGTTCTGTCTGAATTTTCAGGAGTTCTTCGTTGATCCAGTCTCAGTACAGACAGAGTCATTATAACAGGGAACTTAAATATCCATGCAGATGCTGTGAATGACAGCTTCGACTGCATTAGGTTGATTGTTCGACTGTTGGAGGATTTCCCATGATGCACTGAGCACCTCTCCTCTTTCTCTCTTCATACAGTTAGATGCCACTTCTATGTCACTGACTAGGTTTTGTCTTCTGCAGGTTTCTCTGAATCTTGGAGCTCCATGTGTCTGATCCGGTGTTATTGGCCTCAGCGACCTCCAAAGCCTTCATGTTCTCTCCTTCCTCTTTACTCTCAACCAAACCAGAGTTTTGGTGGGTTTTTTTTTTACTTCCCAGGCGGGAGTTTTTTTTTTTCCTCATCCCAACTGGAGGATTTTTCTTTCAATTTCCTGACAACAGAAAGTTTTTTTTCCTCCACACGTGCTTGATTTGATCACACTACAAAAAGAGAGAGCCTCAAATAAAAAACAAAACAACACAATAGAACTGTATCTGTTTGTTTAAAAGTGTAACATGACAGACCCTTCCTTTGATATTTGTTTTTGGAGAACATATTGTATGGCTACAAAACTATGTTAGTCAGAATCAGAAAGCCTTTATTGCCAAGTGAGTACACACAGGGAATTTGACTTGGTGCCTCACAACAACAACAGACAGTTAAAGTCTGAAAAACATGCTTTCTAACCACTGGTTTCTCAAAAACACCTGGACTCCATCTTACAACTGCACAGCATTTGAACATACTACTGGTTGTGTGATTACTTGGAGTAAATACATGAGATAGTAAATTTGCTAAATGCACAAATGCTGCTTACAATGGTATTAACAGATTGTACTAATTTAAAATTACACTACAAATTCTGCAGGGTTTCTGTTATAGTACTTTTACATATTTCTCACAATGTCCTTCACAACTTAAAAACAAGTCTGAGGGATATTGATTCCAGTCAATTTTTTGTCTGAAATAATAATTAACCATTTATGTTGCTTACATTTTGATATTTTAATAGCCTGGATTGACAGAATTGTTTTTCCACCAATTTGATGTTGTGTCTAATTAGAGTGTTAATAAAAGAGGGTGCCCTGTTGAAGCGAAGAAAATATCAGACACTGTGTGATAAATTCTGACAATCTGAGGTCAAGCTAAGAGATAATCTAAGACCCGAGTGCCATTTAAATTGTGCTTTTTAAAATTCTGTAACTTTATATCTAATGGGCCTGGGTAATGGTTAATGCTCAGTTTAGTCAAAGTCAAATATAAACATTTTCAGTGCTTCATTCTTCTGTAACTTGTGGCTTTAGAAATGGTTAAAATATATATTTACAGATTCTTTGCAGGTCAGTTTTATACTGGGTTGTGATAAAGCTCAATCACTTCATTTCATTTGAGTTGGTGACGTATTAGAAACTGAGAAACCTGTGAGCAATCAAAAAATGAACAACAAAACAGCTATACTAAGCATTAATGAACTTTTAGGAAGTCAGTTAAACTCTTAAAAATAGTTGCATTATGAGAAAATTGTACTAATTCTCTTAAGCAGAATTGAAGGGTAGCACTGGTCTACAACTTTTGGTCACTATTAAAGAAAAAATAAGTCAGAAGTGCCAATTAGCTATAGTTTTCAAGATACAGTATTAGGTCCAATTGTGAAATTTCTTAAAAATTAATGAGAAATCGAGTCCCATTTGAAATGGGAATGTTTTTCTCTGAGACAATCGATTTAAAACAGTGATTCCAAACAAGAATACTATCATGTTGAATAGAAATTTGAATGAGCATCCTGTATTTGACACATTACTTGCAGAAAACCTGTGTCTTGAAAGTTAAGGTAATGTATTAATGTAGAGATATTTCTTGATCAGTAGCACGAGTTGACCTGTGGATTATAATTCCCATGCAGCCATTTTCATAACTGAAAAGTTGCCAGGACCTGATATTTCTATGGAACTCTTGTGTTTTTTAACTCTCGAAGCAGATATGCCTCGAAACTGTGTAAACAATGCAGATAATTTCTGTTATATTTGTGGTGAGGTAACCTTTGCATCACAAAAGCGGACTCTAACAACAATGGTGAGAAAAGCATACCATCTTTATTTTGGATGCAAAATAGGTGACCAGGACAAAAGCTGAGCCCCACATTATTGCTGTAACACATGTGCATCAAATCTATGCCAGTGGCTCAACAAGAAAAGAAAATCTATGCCTTTTGCAGTTCCAATGATTTGGCGTGAACCAACAGATCACACTACTGATTGTTATTTTTGTATGGTACCCCCAGTTGCAAGTGGTATTTCCAGAAAGAAAAAAATGGACAGTGCAATATCCAAATATTCCATCAGCTCTTCGCCCTGTGCCTCATGGAGAAGACCTGCCAGTTCCTGATGCACCAGAATCTTACTCCTTAGACTCTGATGATGACCAAGATGATGATCAGGATGCAGCTAGTCCTGAGCCATCAACATCAGCTGATCCAGACTTCGGACCGTCACATTCCTCTCCTGAACCACACCTTATATCTCAGAGTGAACTGAATGACCTAGTCAGGGATTTGGAACTGCCTAAGAGTAAAGCAGAGCTGTTGGGCTCCAGGCTGCAACAGTGGAATCTCCTGGAGAGTGATGTCAGGATCTCTAGCTTTCGTGATCGCCAAAAAGGTCTGGTTGAGTTTTTTCTGATGGAAGGTGATCTGGTTTACTGCAACGATATCAATGGCTTGATGACAGCCCTTAGCATCACTCATGATCCAGATGAATGGAGACTATTTATCGATTCATCCAAAACAAGTCTTAAAGCAGTTTTACTCCATAATGGAAATGTTTTGCCATCCATTCCAGTTGGTCATGCCGTTCATATGAAGGAAACATATGAAAATATGAAACAGCTCTTAAGGTGTATAAAGTATGAGCAACATCAGTGGCAGATTTGTGGTGATTTGAAAGTGGTTGCACTCGTACTTGGGCTACAGGGTGGATATACAAAGTACTGCTGTTTTCTATGTGAATGGGACAGCCAAGCCAGGGAATCTCACTATGTTAGGAAAGACTGGCCGCTACGACAGTCCTTGGAGCCAGGAAAGAAAAATGTCCAACACTCACCCCTTGTTGATCCCCAGAAAATTTTGTTACCACCTTTGCATATAAAGTTGGGGCTGATGAAGAGCTTTGTAAAAGCTCTGGATAAAACAAGGGCAGGTTTCAAATATCTGTATACAAAGTTTCCAAGACTAAGTGAAGCCAAAATCAAGGAAGGCGTCTTCGTTGGTCCTCAAATTCGGGAACTTCTCAGAGATGATACATTTGATGGTTTGTTACGTGGGAAAGAAAAGAAGGCATGGGAAGCCTTTAAGTCAGTAGCAACAGAATTCCTGGGAAACAACAAGGCAGATAAATATGAGCGGCTGGTGGCAAACCTCCTGAAGTCCTACAAACTGCTTGGGTGCAATATGTCACTGAAAATACACTTTTTACATTCCCATCTGGATTATTTTCCATTGAACTGTGGATCAGTAAGTGATGAACATGGCGAACGATTCCACCAGGACATATCAGCTATGGAGAAAAGGTATCAAGGAAAATGGAGTCCAAGCATGCTTGCCGACTACTGTTGGAACTTGACAAGGGATGATCCAACTGCTGTGTAAAAGAGACAAGCCAAAAAACGCTGTGTAGACACTGAGTAAAGGTGGAACTATGTTGTTAAACGTGATGATTCAGGTTGATTTTATCTGATGCATTCAGTACAAACAAGCCATTTGACTTCTATTTTATTCCTTGACATTTCATGATCTCGAAAGTCAGTAATTTTTAGTATATTAGCAGTGGCGGATCCAGAGGGGGGTTCATGGGGTTTAAACCCCACCTCGGGCGGTGAAATTACCTTTTTATTTTAGGGTGTCTGCAAAATGCAAAACCGCTGCAAACAGCGAAGAGACACAAATATTCAACAAATTTACTGCAGCCAGCAACTGACTCCTGCTGGTCATACTACAACTCTTGGTTTAATATTAAATATTTTTTCTCATAATTGTAAGGAATTTTTTCGTTTAAAAAAAAAACATCAATAACTTAACTCTTATGCATTGTAGTATCAACAAATTTACTGCAGCCATAAACTCTCTCCTCCTCGTCACAGTACAACTCTTGAACTCTTGGTTTGATATAAAATATTTTTTTGAAATTTTAGGGAATTTTAGTAATACAATTCAATAACTTCCTTCTTATGTTTTGTAGTGTACTTATGTGGTGGTGGTGGGTGGGTGGGGCGCTGGGGCTGGCGTGCAGCTTATAGGAGGGGCTCCCAAGCCACACAGGTTGGGAATGACTGAAGTAGAAGTCAGTCTACTTTATGCAAATGAGCTGCAGCCCTCTCCAGGTAAACACACCGAATCGCAGCGGGAAATGCACCGCAACCGGACCAGCATGCCACATGCAGCGCATTTCCAGCTGCGATCCGGTGTGTTTACCTGGAGAGGGCTGCAGCTTATTTGCATAGAGTAGACTGGACTCCGGAGTGCTGAGATTAGGTAGGGGGTAAAAAAAAAAAAAAAAAAATCGTGAATCGGGATTTTTTGTGAAAAAATCAGAGATTTTTTTTTTAGGCCATATCGCCCAGCCCTACTTTAGGCTTATGAACTGTATGAGCTGCAAAATGCCAAATGTTGTTGCTGAAGATAAATTACTTACTAAAACCAAAAGAGACCTATTGTCCACATCAGTATAGTTCATAAGTAGTGTCACATCTGCCCTGTGAGCATTTAGTCAGTGCAATTCAATAATTCCCACAAGAGCAAAAGACACAGTGACTGAACTGTAGTAATAGTAGAAGGATTCCTTGTAGGTGTAGTCAAATGTGTGGCGCAAAAAGTGGAATTTTTAAGGGGAAAATGATAAATATAGCCTACTCTAGCACTGCCTGTATCTACCATATGGTGACAGTCCCTCCAGTCTATACTGATTTTTGCCTTGAAAATATAAGACTTTTATATACCTGTGACAAGTCTATGGAGCCTCTCTGTCTGAGAAAGTATGTCCATAGCTCTGAGGAGCAGCTGAATCAGGACAATGAGTGATATTTAGTTTCTCCTGCGGCACATGAGATGACTCTCTGGATATCAGAGCAGTAATGTGTTATAAATGCTGCCTTCCCGTGTCCTCGTAAATTTCTCATTTATGCTGCTTCAGAGCCCACGTTACAATTACGATTTCAAAACAGCAAACCAAACACTTAACGGTGTGCTGTGCTTTGGGGGTTTTTTTGTGCTAAATATTACTGTGTGCTCTGTCTTTATGTTAAACTGCTGACACGGCTCCCATGCTTCTCCATTTGCTAATTCGTCTGCCACGTTTGTGTTTACACAAACTGGAATGTTGTGGGGTTTTTTTTTCCCCTGCGCATGAACGCAGCAGCTCCTGAAGCTAACGTTAGCTCTTCCTGCAGTGTTATGAGCTGAGCAAGACTGAAGGTAAGAGCAATTAATTATTTAAAAAAAATATGAGGCCGGGTTAAATCAGACACCAATACTTCAAATTTAATTTTGTGGGGGTTCTTTGTTTCCCAATTTTTTTTTTACATGTAATAGAATTTATACATTGAAATGCATTCTCCAAAACCTATGATGCAATACATTAGCAACTATATAAGCAACAGTACTAGAAACAGTACCCGCAACAGAAACACACAAGAAATATACGGCTGTGGCCCCAGCACACAAACAAAAAAAACAGTTACCACACTGCTCTGTATAAGCCTTGGTGCTAAGCACAGAATGCAGTAACAAACAGCAGTTACAAATATTTCATCTTCAACAACACAAAAATACAATGCATATAATAACACACTCATATCTCATGGAACTAGGAGCATAAAATCATATAGTGGAAGTCCCATACCCAGCACACGGACGACTAGCATCAGCGGCACACGTGCAGTGCTTCCATCCTCCAACCATCCGCACTCCTAAGCACAACACACAGACATAAAGTGGATCTCCAATGTCAATAACAAACAATCCACCATCCCGTTATCATAGTTCACATTTCAGTCTTTCATATCGCGATATGATTTACATTTTCTTACGGTCCTGATCCACGACCGTCTCTGCGATCACAACTTCCGGTATTCTGCCCTCTGACCTCCAAACTACCGCTGGTACAACAATAACCATACGCCCCCTGCTGTCCAAAATGAGAATCAGCAGAAGAGCTACAAACAGGCATTGCAGTGTTTTTTTTCAGTTTGTTTTATTGCCTCTGTTTACCACCTGGTTACAAATATATAGTGACTGTCAAGTAAAATATATCCGGGTGCCTCAGTGATGTCTTCGTAGCACAAACAGGAAGCTACAGTTGTCCGACAGTGTTGTATTTGTGATGAGAAACGTTGCAGGGCCACTAATATGTTCACTTATAGTGGCTCAGCTAGCGTTAGCTTTGTTAACGTTAGCTTCCTCACACCCTCCTGTGCTAATTAAAAGGCACAGCGTTACTTACCAACCAAATACAGTCACTGAACAGTAAGACACAACAAAAATCTGCACTTAACTTTAGTTTTGAAGTGTCACATTTCTGTGTTGACGTTGGGAATAAAAGCTACAATAAACGTAAACTGTTGATTTAAGTAAAACAAGCTGTAACTTCGCACTAGCTACAGTATGTAACTGCTAAATTAGTAAATGAGCTAAACTTAGCCAGTGACCTGATTTACAAAACGGTGTATTGTAAGGTTTTCTATCCCAAACAAAAACTGTCTCCTCCTCAGAGAAAGAGAAGAAGAGCAGGGGGAGGACTGCACACTATGAAAACATGCGTCAAAAAGTCAACACGTTTAATGGTTGTTTAGTCTTACATGTGAGAATGTGATGCTTTTATTTTGATTAAACTATAATTAAATTCATATTTGGTGGATTTAAGATATGGGGAGGACAAAACAAGCAATTTGACGGTGCCTTTTTGATCTTTATGATATAATGAGGAGCATCTCTCTCACAGTTTTATGTTTTCAAGACCAAGCAGTTGACAAAATCAGTCGGGAAAAAACTAAGATTAGATGAACCATTAATGGGATTAAACGGTTTGACACAACAGTTTCTTTATCCACTTATCTAGAGCTATAGCAATGAGATGATTAACTGATCCGTTGGCTGACAGACAACTGGTTGGCATCAACTGTGACACTAAAAAAAGCCAAATGTTTGCTGCCTATAGTTTCTTAAATATAAGCATTTGAAGCTTGTTGTTGTCACGCATGACAGTAATGCTGAATATCTTTGCATTTTCAGTTGAGAACTGGATAAAACAACTCATCTTAAAGATGTAAGTTTGGAAATAATAATAAAATAAACCAAGGTAAAAAATCATTATATCAAAGGATAATATAAGTATATGTTAAGTGCAGCCTTTCGTTTCTATTTTGGTGCTCACAGCAGAGACAATCGGGAAAGGTCTAAACCAGGGGTCACCAACCTTTTTAAACCTGAGAGCAACTTCAAGGGTACTGAGTAGTACGAAGGGCACCTTGTTTGATACAAACTTCCTCAATAGCAAACTTGCGCCATCACCTTTAAACAATAATAATAATAATGAAAATAATACGTAAAAAGACTGTCTGATTACATTTATGTTAATTATTCCTTACAATAATTATTAACAACGATTTCCACAACAATGACGGTAGGAAACACACACACACATATATGGAAATCTGTTCCAATATTTAAAAGTCAGAGGTATCCCATCTCTGAAACTTTTGTAAATATCTTTCTTGGCAGTTTTGTATGAATCAGCATATTTGCAGCATTTTGTTCAAAATCACACGAGTTACATTTCTGTGCAAATTATCACTTCTAACATTTTTAGGAAATCATTAACTGTCATCAAATCATGCTTCATTTGTGCAAACCACTACCTTTAACATTTTTGAACAATTCATGAACTTTGTCCCATGTTTGTACAAATTATCAGTTATGTAAGAAAAAAAAATCAACTCTTTCACATTTTGAAATGAATCCTATCACATTAGTACTAATCACCAACATTTTTCACCAGCATTGCAACATTTTTAACAGATCATAACAACAAATCATTACATGTTTTCAACTAATTATTTTTCACATTTTTGTGTAATGGCAGTGTTTTGAACGACAACATGTTACCTCTTTCTTTGTCTGTAAATGTGTGTTAGTGGGAAGCCTGGCATTGCAGAGCTTATCATGTCTTACCATTACCTTGCAGCTCACAGTTCAGATGGTTCAGTTTCCCAGTGATTTCCGTTAAAAATGCAAGGGCAAGAATCCACTCAGTGTCCTCAAGCAGCAAGGTGTCTTCCCCTTTGGATTGCATCAACTGTTTGATTTTGGCCAACAGTGACAAAAAACGCTGCAAAACTGTTCCCCTGCTGATCCATGGGGTTTCTGTGTGTAGTAACAGGTCACCATGATCAGCTGACAGCTCCTCCAGCAGCACCTTCAATGTCCTGGTTGTTTGGCTTTGGAGCCATTTATGATCTTCACGACAGGAGTCATCACATGATCAAATCCGGCCACTTTTGTACATACATATGTCCTGCTGGTGAATGATGCAGTGGTAATGTAGGAATGTTGGGAAGTCTGGATCACCTCTGCATCGTACAATGAAGCCTGCATGCCGACCGTCATGGAGGAGCCCCATCTTAAAACAAGCTTTTCTAATGGTACATTTTTCTCCACGAAGAAACTTTTTGCCACGTAATAGATGTCAAAGCTGCCTTTAAGTCCCGGGCTTTTCATGTCCGTAGTGCGCATACAGTCCATGTGCGCTAGCAGGTGGCTAGTTAGCGTGGAAGCTTTGTGGAGGCTAAAGTAGCATCTCTCCACATTGTGCCACTTTGCCGACGCAATAGTCGCCCCGCAAATAGGACACATACATTTATCTTTCACTGTCGTGAAAAAGAACTCTTCCTCCCAGTCATCGTGAAAATAGTGTTTTCTCTTTCACTTTTCTGTCATGTTTTGGAGGTAAAAAAAGACCATCTAGCTTCCCAAAGTGTCTGCACCCGGATGCTGCAGCATAGTGACGTGGTGGTTTGACATGCGCAGTGACTCGGAAAAGGCCAAAGTTCATTTACACCGAAGACATTTTTGTTTTAAAAAAAAAAAAATTATAATAAATATTGTAATTTAAAATCTGCATTGATGTAAGTATTTCTGATTTAAAAAGAACAGCAACTATAATTTTTTATAAGGAATTTCATGGTGACTACTGTTATTTTTAGAACATGTGTTGAGGGCAACTCACATGGTCTCTGTGGGCAACCAGGCGCCCGCGGACACCGTGTTGGCTACCCCTGGTCTAAAACAACAAACTGACTGATAAACAACAACTGTAGTCTCAGGAGTTGAGCCAAAAAAAAGTCAAACTGAGTCGGTGTATTTCTCTGCTTCCCAGGTAGTCTTTCTTTTAAAAAGGGTATTTAAAAGATAAAAAATTATGTTACATGTGATTTGGGGGGATTTTTTCAGTGTTGCAAAATCACAACACTGTGCTTTAAATGTGCATCACATATTGACATAAAAGGCTTCAATGCTGAGTCCTGAATGCATTTTGTAAATATATTAATTGTGCCATCAATAACAAAATCCATCCATCCATTTTTTATTCACTGCTTAGTCCTCATCAGGGGCTGGAGTCTATCCCAGCTGATTTGGGGCGAAGGCAGGGGACACCCTGGACAGGTCACCAGTCTGTCACAGGGCTCCATATAGAGACAAACAGACTCACATTCACACCTACGGACAATTTAGAATCATCAATAATCTCAGCATGTTTCTGGACTGTGGGAGGAAACCGGAGTACTCAGAGAAAACTCACAGATGCACAGAGAGAACATGCAAACTCCATGCAGAAAGATCTCAGACCCAGACTGGGACTCAAACCGGGATGTTCTAGCTGCAAGGGGACAGCGCTAACCACCAAGCCACCATTTACACATCCTCACTGACTATTAGAAACACTTGATATCCAATGCATTCCAATCCAATAGTGTTTTTTTTTTTTTTTAACTGCTTTTATGAATCTTCTACACTTTCAGTTTGGAAAGATGATAATTCTACTTTGTTTATTTAATAGGTGATGTACTGGATTCAGATACATTTAAATGTGTTGCTGATATTTTGTCCATCACATTCAAACACTCAGGAGGAGCAAAATATGTGCAGGACTGCATTATACATGGATTACAATTACAATTACAATTTTAACTCGTCAAGCTCAAGTACTTGGATTGTGATGTAGCAAACAGTTTCAAAAATTAGTTTTTAAGGTACATATATTTATGCTATTCATTCATTCTATGGACTAAGTTTGACAAACATCCTCTGAAAGCTTAAAAAAAGTATCGTTTGTGATCAAAGGATTAAAAAAAAGGAAAAATATTCATCATCAGTGCTTAGGATTGAGGAAGTTAACCCACTAGAGACATAATGACGAGCAGGAAGCTTGGAGTCGTATAAAAATGGATTTATTTTCAAGGAAACCATTGAGTAACACTGAATACACCAGGAGTGATCATTCAATAGTCAATAAAACTCATGACTCCTACATCATCAAAGATCCCCACATACAAGACGTCTTGGAAAACAAGATTTCAAAGCAAACATGTTGGCAATTTTCTGGTGCTAGATGGAGTGTCTCCAATATGCTTGTGCACTTTATACCAAATGTCAATTGAGTTTTCCAGGAAAGGATTCTTGGTCATTCTTTTCAAGTTCTTTGGGTCGGTCGAGTGTAACTACGTCTTTAATGGAAAGCTTAAAGTAGAATATTGCTCCATCCATACATACACTCTTCAGCTAACACATCCATGCTGTATGTGTCTCCATTGTGTTAGGTGACTAAAAGCAGAACAGAGAAGGCAAACTAAGGTCACACAACAAGTTCTTGGCCCGCTCAGCTGCTCTGTGATCAGCAGATTTGGTGTGACCCCTCGGAGATCTGCTGGGAAGGGGAGTGTTGTTAAGTCACTGAACAGCAACAAAACACACACAGCACAGCTCACAGTCTCCTGAGCAGTGACTCATGTCGGCATGTTGGGTGTTGCTGGAGGCTTCCTGACCCCTCGGAGCGGGCAGAAGCAGGGAGGCTGACGAAGGTGATCGGGTGAAGAAAGTGTAAGAAAGATCCTGAGCAGTCATGCTTATCAGACATGATACCAGGAGAACATTTGTCTGTGGATGGGAGGGAGAAACAGAGCAACCAGGCACCAGGCAAGTACTGAGGACCTGACCAAAAATAAGCTGAGTTGATTCTTTTAAGACACACTAACACAATTGATGTGAAGTTTTAATTAATTAATCAATAGTTTGTAATAGTTTATGTTGAAAGACTTAAGCGTTTCTCCAAGAACTGTCCTACTGGGACCTTTGAGACACAATCAAAGCATCATGGGACAACAAAATCTCCTCATTAAACTAACCTAATTACACCATATTCAACTGAAAAGAGCTTTCAGACAACATCCACGCTGACTTTGATATGATCAGTGAGGAGTCTCCATCCTATTTGTCCAACATCACAATGTTCTGGTAAAAAAACAAACAAATCTTAACTGTTAACGTCATTAATATATTTCTTTTTTGACACTGCCAGCATCTTGCATATGAAGATCCAGTTTTTATCACTGTTTGGCTAACAGGTCGACTTTCTTTTGATGTGCTTCAAGGTAGTACGTCTTTAAAATCAGCCCAGGAAATCCTTTCTGCGTCTGACCCTGTGAACGGAGGAAATACCATCCCTACTGACCTCATCAGCAGTAAGTGGAAAACAAGAGACCTGTACAGCAAACAATACAGTGAACAAAACCAGAAGCTGTTGTTCTTAATAAGCGGTTTGTCACAAGAAAAAGCAGAGATATTGAGAAGCAATGCAGCATTAAATGAGACTCAAATTTTGCGGCCTTATCAAACACAAGGCTTATTTGATATTGTCCTTAGTTTGTGTAGCTAAACAACTTGCAGTGCTTTTAACTCCAAATCTGGTTTGCAGTCTGTCCCTTTGCACTAAAAATATTCAAATCACTCTGATTTAAACTCTGCACTTTCGCTGTTCTGCAATAATCATGCACTGTCCCTCCATGTCTGTCTTTCTGGCCAGCCCAGCCTCAGCCTGCTGCAGCTCCACCAGCAGCAGAGGCCTCACAGGAGGCAGCAGTGATTAAGAAGCCTCGGGGTCACCTCCAGAAGCCCACCTGCCCACGATGTGGCCTCGCAGTTCCAGACCACAGACTGCCTCCTCACTCCCCGAGCCTCGGCCGGCTGCAGGGCTCCAAACTGTCAGTGCACAGCGGCAGCAGCAGAAGGAGCAGGAGGAGCGGCAGCAGTGTGGCTGGATCCCACCAAACCGCTGCTACACCTGCTGGTAGGTAAAACAATAAAGCTGTCTTTTACAGACTGCCAGCTTAAGTAGGCTGGACAGTATAATTCAAAATGTACGCTACCGTTCAAAAGTGTGGGGGTCACCCAGGCAATTTCATGTTTTCCCTGAAAACTCAGACTTTTATTCAAGTGCTAACATTATTTCACAAGGGTTTTCTAATCATCAATTAGCCTTTCAACACCATTAGCTAAGACAATGTAACATTAGAACACAGGAGTGATGGCTGCCAATGATTGTGTTCCACAGATATGTAGATAGGGAGTGGTCAGCCCAGTCTGTGGAAACATAATTGATCCTTTGGCAATATTTTCCTAACTTAGATACTAATAAAGCTGAATTGAATTGAATTGAAGTGCATCGAAGTGAATTGAAACATTAAAGCTGAACAACATCCCCAGTGAAAATTAAGTCGGTTGACTTGTTAGTTGCTTTCTGGTTACTGATCTTAAAATAATCTCTGTGTCAGAGTTACATATTTAAATCCCTTCCTGCTTTCATTTAATTATACACCATTGCCTAGCCTAGTTGATGCAGATCTATGAAACCTTCGCCTCTCTCTCCACTCACCTGTCCTTGTTTCCTGCATCTTGAGCACACCAACTCACCCACAACTCTGCTCAAAAACTGTAACTAATATACACTACACAACGGCAAGTTGTAATATTGGAGTGATTCAGCCATACATGTCCGGACCGGAAACTGATTCTTTTGCAGAGTAATGGTACAGAGAGCCTCATCCTGAAAGCTGGCAGCATTTGTTCCTAAATGGGTTTTTTGATGGGTCGTCTAGTATTTAAAAAAAAGACCATATGGACATAAACACAGTAAAAAAATTTATGATAGAAAACATTTAATAGAATGAAATGAAAATGGAAATTGAAAATGAAATGGAAAAAAAAAATCAAGCAGCCAGTGTAAAAATAACACACAAGGTACTGAGGTCACAAATATTGCTGCACTTCCTCAAGCTTTTACAGTAGGAAGCATCTGGAACAGTCTCCAGTTCAGTGGAGAAGAATTTTCCAAACAGGTTTATGGTTGTTGTGTCCATCCTCAGATTTGTTTTCATGGAATAATTTATCAAAAACTGAGCCAAGAGTAAATGTAGGTCAGTAAGAGATTCAATATATGAGTAATTTGATTAATTTACCTTGTTTTAAATCCTCATGGAAAACTGTACATCAAAAAACATTTGAAACTTGCACATACAAATGTGTTACCATCAAAGACAATCCAACTTTCTGTACAAATGCAACCCTTAAAAGTTTCCCATGAAGACTTTGCTGCACTTCTTCTAGTTGTATCAAAGCGTGCGATGGGCCACTTCTTGTTTATCATTGTGTTCATGTTGTTATCCCTATGAAGTTATGCATTAAATCAATACAGTAGCCACATAATGCTCCTTTTTTTCATCTACACACAGGCATTAGCATAAGTTATATGTGGGGGGTGCATAATTTGGGCGGCTAAGCAGGAAAATGCTGGACCCCACTCCCCAGGGAATTCTGCCGTGTCTTTTTCATTTACTTCCTTGAGTAAACAGGATAAAACAGCTCGATTTGCATGAGCTCACACACTACCTGGTGCTTGTGAGGATGAAAACGGGAGCTTCGTAATGATACAGCGGTTGGGATCGCAGCAGATGCACTGGAACGCTCCGGTGGGGTTAATGTATACAATTTCATCTGCACCTAATTTGGGTAGCAGAGCAATTATCATGTGACAGCTTCCTCCTAGTTGTTGTTCATCACTGGCAGCCTCTGTGGCCTTTCTGATTTTCCCCTGAGGACTGAACAAAGCTCTGTGATTAAGTAAACACAATCACACTTCATCACTGCAGCAGAATAGTTTCTCTTTTAAGTCCTACCTGGCACCGCAAACAAACATGCGACAGATTAATTTAGGGTTAATCGAGTCGTTGATCCCCATGTTTGATGGTGCGACAGCCTCTTAGAACACACAACCTTGTTTGGTGACCTCAGATAGGATATTTGTTGCTACATCACTTATCGGTTTCCCTTTTTTCCCCTCATCAGACTCGTGTTTTCACCTGCTGCTGGCGTGTCTTTCCTGTCAGTGCTCGGTGCTGCTCCTGGGTCTGCTGGAGGCCTGCTCCTCCTGCCTTTACGCCCTCTGCTCGTCCTGCTGCGACGCCTGCGCTCGCTGCTGTTCGGCCATCCAGGAGGCGCCGGTGGAGGAGCTCAACTGCCACGCACACTGCCACTCGGTTTTGTTCGAGTCCTGCTGCGAGCCAACCGAGTGTCTCGAGTTTTGTCTGGAGTGCTGCGAGATCTGCCATCGCAGCTAGGACGTTCTCAAGACAAATGTCGAGACTCAACATACATTAAAACTAATGCAGAAGTACTACAGTGATGTTGCATGAAACCAAAAATCACCTTGCAGACACTGTGGCCTTCAACAGAACAAACTGTCATTCTTTGTGATGAGTAATACGATAAATGACTTTTATTGCAACCCACATGTGAAGGGAATTATTCCTTATATGTCAAAGTACATTAACAATAGTTCAACTGGAAGTAGCTAGCCAGTCTCTGTCTAATATTAAAGAGGAACTTCATCATTTGAACACACCAAGTCTGTTCACAGATGTTGGAGAATGGAAAAAAACTTGTATAAAGACTTCAGAGTTATGCAAAGTTGTGCCAGTTGATGGAAATGGGTGAAGCTTTGAGGTTTGAGGCAACCTTAGCCTCTACTATCATTACACGTTTGAGAAACTGACCAAACTGCTGATGGGTTGAGTGGCATCGTGGGTAATGTAGGCTCCTTGACAAAGAGGACAAATGTGTGAACATACTCTAGACCAACTTCACAAAGTATATACTGTTTCATGCAGTACGCATTCAATGGGGACATATTACTTCATCATTATATTGCACATTAAACTCTGACAGTTGCAGTCTGTAGTGCAAAATAAGCTGTAGTTTGTAGTTTGTAGCTTGATGATTGTCGGTCAGAATGGCCAAAAACCATACTTTAAAATATGACCAGATGCAGTCGGACATCTGGGTATTCTCACCATTCTATATTTGACATACTGTGCATTGGAACATATTAAATCTTTTTCTTTAGTACTTTATAGTGTGGTCCTAACTGGACTATACTATTGGAACATAACCACAGGCTGTAAATGAAGGATGAAAGTCACCACAATGACGTCGTGTATTCATTTGTCGACCGCTGTTTTGAGGCTTTGAGTATAGATTTTAATGACATCACCTTGCTCTTTTAAAATCACATGCAATGAGTGAGAGGGATCTGATTCAGAACTTGAGGAAACAACATCCTGTCAATTACAGGGTGAAATATACTCTGCTTTTTTGTTTATTTTACTGTAAATGAGGCCACAATGTACAAAATGAACATCATGCTGAATTATAAAAGTCTTAAAACTAGCAGCTGAGAGCATAAATTCACTCACAAAGAGTTTAGAAGGGTAAGAAATCAAGTGAGGAGAAGGCTCATTTTCTCATAAGCTTCTATTTATTCTGACTTCTTTATGCAACCAGAGGAACCCCCCTGCTGGCTGTTAAAGAAAGTGCAGGTTTAAAGCACTTTTGCATTGGCTTTAATTCTCAATCGCAGCTATGTCCATCTTTTATAGACAATTTATGTGTTTGAAATGAAAAAAGACATGTTCCTTTTACATTCTTTAAATTATATAAAAGTGTAACTGGGGTACAGTGATAAATCAGGTGGACTAATCTTTCAATGAACTAGTTCCGTATTTTTTTTAATAAGCTCATGTGCTTTCCTGCCCCTAGCTTTGTAAGTACCTTTCTTAATTTTGTTACTTACTTTAACTGAGTACTTATAGGCGTTGCCCACTTCAAACGCTCCTAATAAGTACGTTGCATCCAGTTTGTAATCCAAACCAAAATCAAAAGTAACAAACTGAGGGAATTTTGTACTGCAACACATTATTCATCCATCTACCAGTTGTGTGCACCATCCCTGCTGATCACTTGACAACCTCCTCGTTATAGCAACATCTAAAGTCACATTTTTACATATCTGTTCATGTACAGTTTAAACCTGTAAAATACAACACATTATGTATTTTAATGAATTTTCATAGAGGTGGCCAGTGTGTGACAATTATTCAGACAATGGTGGCACAGAAACTTATTTTTCATTTAGTTTATTTTTATTTTTACATATATATTTAAATTTTTTGTAGATTTTTTTCCATGTGGAAAATCTATGTAATCAAATTGCCAGTTTATTGGTCACTTATTCTTATCATTCACTATGGCGGAGTAAAAATCTGGATCGGTTGTTCCAAATTATACTTTTTTTAATGACTGACGATAAATGACATTAAAGTTAGGACAGAACTCCAATTCTATGAGTACGTCTACCTCCGGCCATCGCTTGCCTCTGCCCCTGGTTTCCCTGCTTCCAGTTTTTATTCAGTCTTAGGTTTTTCAACCAGTTCTCTGCGACAAAGTAAAGACATGAATTTCCCACAAATACTTTATCATCTATGAATGCAACAACCATGCTGACAACAGAGAAGAACAGATGCATTATTTATCTCCTCTCTGATTTCTTGGAAAATAGATTCAAAAACCTTTTGAAATATTAAAACAAATTTGTCAAGGTCATTTGTTCTCTTTATTAAATCCTTTTGAAAAGTCACTATGCATAAAATGGAAACCTGTGTGGGACTCATTAATAATCTAGTATTGTTGTTCTTGAGAAAATTACTGCACTAAGTAGCAATTATTTCTTTGATAAACAAGAAAAGACAGCAGAGGGCCTCGCTGCTGAGCATTCAAGATTCAGGCTTTATTCCACAGAAACACCTTTTGTCTGTACATGAAGCTGCATTTAATGATGGCGACCCAACAAGACCCCGAATGAGAGGGGTCTACCTCTTTACTCTCTTTATATGGCTTCTAATGTTATAAGATTACAGGTTTGACTTCTCCCTGAACAGCTCTTTGCAGCTGAGGAACGGGGCGACGCAAAACTTGTCAGCTCTTCCTTGAATCCCGTTTCAGATTTGTCATATGAAGCACTTAGAACATAAAAGGATGCTTATTCTCTCCAGATCTCCTAAGATCTGAGCCGGCTCCTTTAAAGTCACGGTGCGAGATGACAGCAGAGAGGCAGAGTAAACAGCCAAAAATAAAACAAAGTGGCGATAAAGACGACGCTGTCAATCTGTCCGGGCGAGCCAAGAGGCTCATTTAAATCATGTTAGAGCAAGAAAATCAAACTTAACTATCTCTTCTGCCCACAACACATTCGGATTCCGCTGGTGACAAGAAGCAGCGGTGACGTCTAATTTAGTGCATGGCGAGTACACACCATCGGATAAACACTCAGGTTTGTTCCACTTGTCCTCCTCAATTTGTTCTAGCCTTCACCCACGGCTGATGTCTCCTGCCACAAGTCACAAACAGCTGATACTGTCACATTCCTACATATATATAATGCAGCCACACACTAACTGTCTGAGGAAGGATTTTGTTTGAGCTGTAATCATAAATAAAATAAATGATTAAACGATGACATTGACGTGACGCAGCCTCTCATATAACGGTGGTAAAAACAAAAGCAATAAAACACCCGGGAGTGATTAGAACATCAATAAATCAATCAAACGACATCTAGATGGCAGATATTTTGGTAAATGATTAATCATTTAAGTTATTTTTAAGCAACATGCTCTTTGCTCCAGCTTCACTTTACTCTGTTTATTGTAAAGCGTTCTTTGTATTAATTGTAATAGATTAAATATCTTCAGGCTTTATTGGACAATAAACTATTTCCAGACATCACGTTGGGCACTTTGGATATTTTTCTAACATTTCATTGACAACATAAAAACCCAATAAACTTAATAGAAAAATGTTTTGCAGATGAAAAAAATGTTGAATAATAATAATAATTAATAATTAAATGAAACATTTTAACTTGTTTTTAAATAGAAAAATAAGTCAGGCAAGTCAAAGCACTGAAAATGAAAATCTAAATTATTTCACATTATTAATGGCATTTTGTACTATATTTGGAATACATTACACACATTATTCAAACATTTTTTAAAAATTCAAAATTCACTTTCATTTAAGAATATCTCATCACCTCCAGCAAGGCCATATAAATACCACAGAGGATACCTTTTTTTTAAAAAAAAATCTATTTTCTCTTTTGGTTTTGTATTTTCTACAGTTTATGGACATCAGCTGATTGAAGTATTTTTTTCAGCATTTCTCAGACAGAATCATTTTACTGCCAGCATGGAAAGTCGTCTAAACGCCATTAACATGAGTTCCCCATTGATGTTTTAATTTAATTTGAATTTTTCTCAGTGACATAAATAGCCACTTCCTACCGATTTTGTATTCATGTAAGAAAATTAAGTAAAAAATAATAATAAAAAAATCTAAACGATAAGACATGAAAAGACTTGAGAAGTGTGTCAAATTGACTAAAGTGTCTGTAGAGATTTGAGAACCATTGAATTCTTCCCACAAATTACATGAGGTATCAATGAATAACTATACAAACAAGAACTTTTTAAGCCTGTTAATGCTACTTTTTTTTAATCACAGTGGTGCACTTATTCTGCTGGTATTGGCTCACATTGTTATTTAGTGTCACGGTTTCATGTGAGGGACAGTCAAAGTTTGAGAGACGTATTTGCACAGCTGTATCGCTGCAGTTAGATTTATAAATAAAATGTGGCTCAGTTGACAACCTCGTCACGCGTCGGAGGCTTGAGGTTTAAAATCGACACCTTGTTTTTCCTAACAGTTTGTTGGACTGGCAGTCTGAGATAACAAGACTGGGCATCACAGACGGAAGATGACCCAGTGAGGAGCGGTTTGTTTTAAACTTGAGTTGCTTTTCAAAAAACAACGCTTTCAACACTTTTTAAATTCAGAATCTGTCTATTTGTATTCTCGCCTGCCTCCAAAGCTTCGTGACAATGGTTGTAACCTCCTCAATCAAAACGAGGTTTATGTGTAGCGTATGAAGTGGCGTCTATTGAAAAAAGGGGAAATAATAACACGTAATAGTCAGTCTGTCAGATGTGCCCATCTTGCTGTAAAGGAAACAAAAATAAATGTAACCAGATTTGAATATCTAACATTGGAGGCTGACGCGGAGAGGACGGATCAAAGGGAAGAGAGACACACCAGAGGGGGGCAATCATAAACACATTGTCTCATTTTAATAAGTGAGGGAAATGGTTTCTAAACCGACGCATACCATCAAGCTTCATGCGTTTGGGAGTGCGAGAGGAGGGGGAGCAGTGAAGTACATCAAAACATAGCTAATGAGGGTTGGGTTAAAAACGGCTGTGCATAAAGTATTGATGGCAAGCAGCATTTTTATTTTCAACAGAACAAACCTGGAATCTAAAGTAAATTCTGCACACGTTAAATGCAGAATAAGGTGTTATTTAAGCATAAGAGGGGTCAGTACTATATATATGTATGTATATATGCACATATACTCAATTGAATTTAGTATATAGGTCATGTATTTTTCTGCTTGCTTATTATTCTCTACTTCACATAAATAATTTTTAAGTCATATACTCGGAATCTATTAGATTCAGCAAATATAAACCCTTCAAATACAGTAAGATGAAGGAATGAGATGTCCTGTGAATGCGCCTAATATTTTAATAAATGTAGTTTTTGTTTAATAAGTAACACCTCAAATAAATTAACCTGCTTGTTACAAAAAAATAAAAAATAACCAGTACAACAAATTCAATAGAGTAATGTCTTGGAGCAGTTTAGGGCCAGTATGGGAACAGGTTATATTCACCTTAAGCATTTCAATTGTACAAAAGCTTATTTGATTAACTTGGTAAATTTTATTTATTTTTATATTGTTTGTTGTAATAAGTCCATGTCCTTGTATTTTTTGTTCTATGTGGACGATGTTTCATATAGATTTAAATCATATCACAGAACCAAACCACATCATGTCAAACCAGCTCCATCAACTAGTCATGTGTTTAAGTGAAGCCGAGTTATAAGGCAATTATTTACTAAAGGGATGTTTTATGTGCCAAATTCAAATGAGTTACACTACACAGATGAGTTATTAATAACCATTTTCACCCAGTAAATGGCAGCTGTACCTTCTGCAGAGCCATTTTAACTGCACCTCCTGACAAAGCTAATGTTTTCTCGCTAATGTAATACCAGTACAGGAAGTGATTCGGAGTGTGGTCGACGAGTCCGACATGACACCTCTTTCAAATGTTTAATAATGACGTGAACCGGAAAAATGTTCAAATACATTTCACAAAAATAACATAATATACCTCAAATTACAAACTGTTATGTCCCTATCGCTTGACAGACTACGATCTCTCAACATTAGTTCATCTAAATTTGTTACAGTATTTATGAATGATAAAAGTAAGAAATGTTTCGCTTCTGGTGGCCCTTAAAAGCAAGCTGACCAAAAGCTGATATGACAGTTGTGTGAACGGAATCACCCTGCTTTTGTAGCCGAAGAGTATTCAGCTCGTCTTTTTCAAGTATATCATGCTCATTTAAAAAAAAAAAAAAGAATAAATAAAATAATAATAACAATACTAAACATAAGACCAAGACAGATATTGCACCATTTGATGGCACGTACCAAATGTAGTATCTTGGCAAAATTAATAATGATGCATACAAATACTTAGAAATACAAATTTAGCAACACCAATATTCACAAATAAAAATCCAAACCACGAGCCTGTGTATATACACACACACTATATGTGAGAATAAAACTGTTAGAGATTAGACAGAATTTTTTCAAAGGAACAAATACTTTCGAGGTTGTCTCTAACTGTACCCATCAATAACGCAATATACATACATATTTAAACACACTAGTGTATGTATGTATATATATATTTCTGTATAAAACTCATGCCCTTTGCTCCTGAGTGGTTAAGTGCAATGTGCATCATATTTGCTTTCTTTCATAAAGACGATAAAGACATACAACCTTGTATTCTTAGTGTTGGCCTCAAGAGATGCTGCAATCACTTTTTAAAGTTTTTAATGGCTGAAACATAAACTTTGACTGCAAGCAGCTGGGATTCATAGCAGGTCCCATTATAACGTCTGTGTATGTAGTCAGATCCTATTGTTCTTCTTCAGTACCTCCAAGTACTGCTGCGTTGCCCTGCTAACAGGGTCCAGCTCCACTCTGGAGGCAGAACCAACAGGGGACAGTCGTTCCGAGGCAGCGTCCAGCTCTGCTGTGGCTGAGGACCAGAGACAGATCACAGTTACTGTTACACGGTGCTACCACATTTAATAAAAGAATTAGAACAAGCAGGATTTATTCCATGTTCCAGCAAACTCACCGCTGCTTAATTCCTTTGATATGTTTCTATCCAACTCACTCTGCATCTGGAAAAAAGGGGAAAGCTGCTGTGAGATTTTAGTTAGCATATCCTGAAAAAACATGGTCTTATAACTACACTTAAGGACACAGGAATGGTATTTTACCAACAAACACAACACTATGGCAAATACTAAACAGTGAGAAAAACACTTCAAGAAGATCAGGGCTATTATGTGAAACACAGCAGGACATGCCAAACATGCAAGCTCTGCTTAGTGTAGTGCTGTGGAGTCGACACAGTAAACATCAAGTCACGTCTCCATAAATGATACAGAATGCACTGAAACTAATGAACAATGAATGCTTTTTGGGGAACATGTAAATAAAATAACACGTGTAAAACCATGGAGGTCGTTGTGTACTGTATAAAGGAAAATGGAATTTCTCTAATTATTCCACACTTTTATGTGTTCAGCAGTTAATATTGTACAATTATATGTGCTGTACACACACACACACACACACACACACACACACACACACACACAGACTCATATGTAATATACATATGCATGTGCAATACACACATGGCGACATGGACATTTTTGGATGGTACAGCTGATTACTACATCTTTTATATTTTGGAAAGTGTAAATAAATATATTTAATTCTGTTAAACTTCTTGTTCAGCTCTTTCACTGTAGCTTCCTTCTCCACTTGCTATTGTAAAATAAAAAATGAGATCAATTCATTTTGTCAGTAAATGACATGTATTCCAAACTACATTTCTCAGATTTTCTTGGTTGTATGTATAAGTTGAGGCATGAAGGTGGTAAAGACAAAGCATATTATCCTTTTTAGCTGTTAGGTATCTTCACACGTTTGGTCATACTGATAATATTTATATCCTTGTCATGCCTCCCTAATCCACATATTCAGTGTCCTATGTCTTCTGTATTGCACTGCTCAGTTGTGTCGTCTCATGTCACACAACAAATTGGCACTTTTTATTCCAATTATTCATTTGATCTTGACGGGCTCTTTTTCTTCACCACACGTTTGTAACAAAGAGATGTATAAATAAATAAAGACGACTGGATTTTCTAATTAAAACATTAATGTGGTGCATACGTGACACAACTGATGGTGTTAAAATGTCCTGCTAAATTTGACTTTGGAAAAAGGAAATTATTAAAGTACAAAAGAGAACCACATCATGCCTACTCTACCAGTCAACTTAAGAGCATCGAGAGAGTCAACTGAAAGCAGAGAGTAAAGGAGGAGGAGGGTTTGAGATTTCTGCTGGAGCAGCAAGTTACTGTATGTCAGTAACTGTACAATGCAAAACCTGGGGTTCCTGCACATTTCACTGGTAAAATTCTATGTTCTAATTAAGATTTTTTTTTACATTTTTCACCTCTTTACATCTATTACACTTTTTTGTAGATTTAGCCACTAAACCCTTAAGTTATAATGCCTGCTTTTTTGTTATTTGAATCCTGTAAATTCTTAATTCTTGAAAGATGAATCAGGAAATAACTTTACAACAAAATGGCCGACAATAACTTAATACTAAAATAAAGCTTTTACTTTTACTTTTTCCAATTCTAAATAATGGATTTGAATTGGAAAGGACTGAAATTTGATACATTCCTCTGAATGCAGATTTGGATTTATATTTTTCTAGCCAAATATTCTATATTGTCACTGTGCGAACCCAAACATCAAGGTTTGCATGTGAACAGAGCCATAAATGTCAGGCCACGAGCAGGATGAAGGGAACAGCAGCCAATCAGACACGGAGCTAAACACATCTACACACCTGGTCATGAGTCTGGTTGAAGAGAGGAGAGGTGAGAGACAGACTTTTGAGCTAGAAGCTAAAAGAGTGAGAAATAGAAGACAGGTTAGAAGTAAAGTACTACTGTAAAGATTAGAGATAGAATGTGCAGGAGGAAGAAAAGAAAAAGAAGAAAAACAGGTAGAAGAAATAAATTAAGTTTTGTAGGTAGATACTATGTTTTCCCACAGTCTAATATATTTGTTGTGTACCCACAGATGAAACATCTCTGCATTTATCAGAGTGTAACAGCACACTAACCTGTGTAACCTGTAACCTGAACAAAAAGCCACTAGTTACACAACAATGACAACCATGACGCAATGGAAATGAAAATGGCTCAAAATAAAAAACTACTTCACATAAAGATTACTCTCGTTTAATCTCTATGAGTGAACGTGTCAGTTAATGACGGCAGACCTTGGCCAGATAGTCCTCCACCTGGCTGTTCTGCCTCTCAGATGCAGGGCTGAGAAGGGAGAGTCCCAGGCCCAAACTCCTGTTGAGGGGACCCAGTGTGGCCCCGTAGTGTGCCGCTGAACCCAAAGCGCCCAAGTCCAGCGAGGGCCCTCCAAGGCTGCCATTGGTAATGTTGCTGGTGATCAGAGACCTGCTGCGCTCATTGAGCAACTTGGAATTGGCGTCTGAGAGCCGGCTGTTGGCCCTGTGGGTGGAAAACAGAAATTACCACTGCCTGCCTAACTGTTTAAAGAACTTGTTCCATGAGGCAAAAGCACTAGTGTTGCAGTCTCCTGTGGAACAAATGATACTGTATAGATGCCTGATTCAAATGTCATTCTGACCTGTCTAGTTTAGCAGCAAGGGACTTGCGGAGGCGCAGCTCTTCCGCGTAGAGTTGGCGATATCTCTCAAGCTCTGTGCGTGTGGAGTCTCTTTGGTTAACGCTGTCCTGCTGGGTGATGCGGGCCCGGCCCAGTTCACCCTCCAGCTCCCGGATCTTCTGCTCCAGCAGAGAGCGCAGATTAGCCTCATTGGCAGCTTTGATCTGGTCCAGTGCTTCTTGGGATGCTGCCTGGGACTAAGACACAGACGGACACGATCATGTTAGGACACACAGCAGTCACGTTTATCGTATATACACACCAACTGAATGATTCTCTTGTTAGGTGATCTATTTCTTTTGCTATCTTTTATAGTAGTGTTTTGTCTCCAAACATGGTAACTTTTTACCTGGAGGAAGAGGTTGACCTGCTCCAGTTTCTGCTGTACCTCCTGCCGGGCTCTCTCCTCTGCGTCACGGCGGTACTGCTCCACGTGGCTCTGCTCCACCTGAGTCGCCTCCATTCGGCGTCTCAGGTCCAGCACCTCCTCCTCCAGCTGCCTCTTACTCCTCTCCAGCTGGTCATTACTGCGGTTCAAGCTGTTCAGCGATGCCAACTGATCCTTAAGGTCCCCGTTCACCTTCTCTAGGTGGCTGCGAAGAGATGCTTCCTTCTCCAGCTGCACCTGCAGATCATCCACCTAAGATAAAGGAAATGTGTGAGGCCAAGATCTGACAGCTAATCCAAGAATGTCTCTAAATGTACCACCACTAGTAGGATGTTAGGTAGAGGTTTAAATCAAAATGAAAGTGCTGACAAACCTTGTCTCTCATTCGTCCAACGGCACCTTCACCCTGGCTGTGTCTGCCCAAGTCCATACGCAGACTGCTCATAGGAGAGCCAAACTCTCCTCCACCACCATCTTGATCCCGCAGTTTTTTCTTTGCAGTTTTCAATAAAGAGCGCAGCCTTGAACAAATTGGAACAAAATACATTTCACACACAGAAACACACAACGCAAATATCAGATACAAATTAACCATTGTAGCTGATAAATGACATAAAACAAGTCTGACCCATTACAGCAAACAACATAAGCATTAAAATAATGCGTTAAGATATATAATACATGTTCATCTCTCTGGATTATAATTTGTTTTGACACATAGGGTATCATATCTACATGTATCTCACAAAAACTGACTTGTACATGTATTAAACTTAAATTCAAGTCATACAGACTCAAAGTAAATGAAAAAAAATAAAGGCACAGACAAAACAAGCACAATTAAATGACAGGACGTCTAATTAATAACCACGTAATAGTTATGTTGAGAAGCACAACCTTACACCTGAAACACACACTGGTGCACCACAGTCACATAAGCCAGGAAAGACTGCGTTCTACTGGATCTCAGGTGTGCCTAAATATGAGGAGGCACTGCCACAGGTGAGGAGGGTGCAAGGAGGAAGTTAGGAGTCACCTGTACATTTCTTTTTGAAGATCTGTGTTCCTCTTCATCTCTTGATCCAGACGAGCGTCTACAGCCTTTTTCTGCTCTGCTATTTTCTTGACTTTCTTCTTTTCCATTTCCATCTGGAAAACAGGCAGCAGGCCGATATCTCTTGAAACCCAAATTGTCATGTTATGTGGACAGATGGCGATTTATTTCATAACAATAAAACATTAGCCTGCACATGAATGCATTAGTGTGATTACCTGGGTGTTCAGCTCTCCTTTTTCTTTTTCAAGCTCTGCCAGTCGCAGTCCTAACTTGGAGCGGCTCTTTAGCTCCTCCTCCCACAAGGCCTGAGAGTCCTGCGCCGTGTGAGACAGCACGCTTTGCTTCTGGACCTAAAAAAGACAAAGTCACAAGCTAGAAATTAAATTGTTATCATCATTAATTTATCTACAAGCTCCCTCCTGCATATTTGAATTTTCTACTTTCACACATTTGACTAATCAGCCAAATGCTCATCCCATCTGTGAAAAATTCTGATGGAAATACTCTGTAAAAATGCGTCTTTTGATTTCTTTTTTAAATCAGAACTTGATTTCAGTTAAACAAAAATATGTTGTTCTATGGCCTCCTGTTTTATTTGATTATTTGTCACTGACGAAAGACTATAAAAGAAGATTAGAGTAAGAAATTTTTAAAAAAGGCCTAAGGTATTCAAAGTGAGGAAACAAACATGCCACCAACCTCTCTACTGAGTTGGTCTTCCAAAGTCATCTTACTGCTTTGGAGAGTTGTAACCAATTCCTCCAAATGACCTCGGACCTACAGTATAAGAAAATCATTATGAAAAAAAAAACACTAAGGGGATATTTTTGTTTACGTTGCTGCTTTTTTATTTTGTTCATCATTTCAGAAAGTTGAGAGAAGACTGAAGGAAGTGACATGCATTAAGCAGTTCAAGGTAAGAAGGAGTGAAAGACCCCACACACCAACATCAGGATAAAGGGAGAAAACATGTTTTTAAGTCACCAAGGAAAACCCAAAAACAAGACAGACATTTCTTCCTCCATATGATTAGATTCCAGGTCTAGCAACTTGTGCTAAAAGCCTACAAAACCCAAATATAATTATTTGAAGAAAAAAAAAAAAACAACAAAAGTAGAACCCCACACAGAGAAACTAAGCCTACATCCACAATACTAACCCCTCCTCCAGGTGAGCAGTCAGATTGCTGAAAAAAGATTGAATACCTTAAAATGTGATAATGACTTCATAATTTAAACTCAACTATTTATTATTATAAGAGCCTCACAAAACCAGAATATTGGTTAATGTCTTTTAGCCACAAGAGATTAGATGTGGTGCTACCAAGGTCCTGTGTGAGCAAAGTAACTGAATTAGGTTTTCAGTACTCACCATGACAGCTTCCTGAGCTCCTTTCTGAAGTGCTTCAATTTTGTTGGACTGTTGCTTTGCAGCAGCTTCTAGTCTGGCATTGTCGATCTCCAGCCTAATGTGATATAACATTGAAATTCTGCATCACAGACATTCGCATAATGTCTATCAAAACATATCTGGAGCGATGGCTGACGATGCCTCTATGCATGTTAGTGAATATAGAATTATTTATCTGTTATGAAGATGTTTATATGTGTATCTAACATAAAGTGATAAATGTTTCTTTCCCTGGTGCGTGTGAGGACAGCATATTGTACATACCTTTGCACAGCTTCCTCCAGCTGTTTGATGGTGATATCAGAAGCTGCTGAGGCAAACAGCGCCTCCTGGTGTTTCTGAGCAGCTGTGGTGAGTTCCTTTTCCCTTTCATCCAGGCTGCTCTTCAGACTGTTGATACGTCTCTCTGCCTGCACGTATTGATCTTCACTTTCCTCTAGCTGCATAACAGAGACAGAGCATCCACCTTGTCAACAATATCACCAGTCGACTTAACTGTCAGTTCAGTAAATAAACCAGATGAAATCACCTAAAATCAATGATAATAAGCCATCTAATTTCAGCACAGTTGAAGGTGTATTACTTCAGGGGTAGTGACAGTATGCTACCACAAGGGGGTCCTGTGTGCCCTGCCATTACCTTTCCTTTGAGTCTGTCTAAGTCTTTGAAGAGCCGAGCCTTCTCTTCCTCCAGGTCATTGCGATAGCGTGTGTTGACCTCCAGAGAAGCTTCACTCATTGACAGCTTCTTGAGTGAGTCAGCTAGTTCCTGCTGCCGCTGCCTGAGACTAGTCTGTGTAGACAGAATCCAGAAAAGGAAGAGTTTGGTTAAAAATAAAGAGCAATTATGAACTTATATATTGAAGAAAAGCTAAAACTGGGTCTGGACAGAGTGGTTAGGTAATCAACTTACTCTGCAGAGTCTTAATCTTACCTCTCTTTCATTCTTCTCCTCTTCTAACTTGTAGATCTGATCACGGAGGTCAGCAGCCTTACTGGCAAGCTCCTTATTTCTGTCCTCTACAAGCTGAACCCTCTCTTCGCAGTCAGATCGCAGTTTGGACAGAATGTCACTGAAGCGCTCTTGGGCATCGGTTACGGCACGCTCCTTTGCAACGCCTTTGTTTTGGGCCTCTTCTAGCTGTTGTCGCAGTAACATACCCTCACTCTGGGCTTGGGCTAGCCTCTCTTGTGTGGCCTCTTGGCGTGCTCCAGCACGACTGACCAGCTCCCTCTTGGCCTGCAAAGCCGTTTCGAGCTCCTTGACACGTGCAGCTGCCTGGTCCTTCTCACGCTGTAGGACCTCCAGCAGAACTCCCTTCTCTGTCAGCTGCAGTCTGACCTGATGGACCTCATTCTCCATGCTGTTATTCTGAGACTCTGCTTGGGCCAGCTTCTGAGACAGGCTGCTGACTGTTTGACGCTGACTGGCTGCTTCACCTGTAGAAAAAAATGCATTAGATGTAACTAACAAGCTCTCAGTTAAGGTAAAAAAGACTGATGGACCAAAAGATGCCCCCAAATAAAAGGTATGAGGTATGGAATTGAATAGGAGTCATCGCAGACCACAGCAAAAAATGGAACTAGACAGAGTCTGATACTAGTTGTATTGTAAAATAGGCCAACAGAAGCAACCAGATTAAAACATCTGGTTTTGACTACACTGTTACAGTCAGCTGCCACTTTCAAGCCCTTTGAATGTGCACGAAGGAGAATGTTTTTTTAAATTACAGCTAAAGTGTAGAACATAAACTGCACTTCTAAACTAGCGTATCTCTTTATTGAATATAGCTCATGTCTCTAGGCATGGGGTGTGTCTGAAAGAAAACACAAAACGCTTTCCTAGTTGGAAGAGTGAGTGTTTCACAAAATGTAAGTTCTTAACTAACCAGTGAGTCTGTCTTTGAGGCGCTGGTGTTCTTCTTTCTCCCGGAGCAGAGCTTTCTCTGTGTCTGTGTGTGCTGCCCGGCAAAGCTCAGCCTCCTTTACAGCTCCAGCCAGGCGGGTACGAGTCGACTCGACCTCTGCCTCCAATGTTTCTCGAGTCTGACGCTCATTTTCCATCCGGGTTGTTGTTATTGCCAACTCTGACTTTAGGGTGGTCAGCTGGTTATTGCAGCTGAAGACGGTTTGGGTCAGGGCTTCACTGTTGAGTTTGAGATCTCGCCGAACATCTTCGAGCTGTTCCTTAAGGGCCTCATTCTCCTCTGTAAGGTGACTCTCTTTGAGACTGCTGTTCGCCTGCAAACGCTCAATGTCTGTCCTCAGGATGGTCAGTTGCTCCTGTAACGTAGCAGTCTGCTGGACCAACTCCCTCTCTCTATCGCTGGCCTCAGTAAGCTGAGACAAGGCCTGTGGACGACAGGTAACAACATCATAATATTCAGCTTGACAGGTTGTCTTCCCAGTAACTTATTCCCAGAAAGTAATACATAAAAATAAGAATCATCTCAGAACAACATACTACATTGCATCTTTTTTTATGCAATTCCTTAAAAAGGACAGTTTTACATGAAAACAACAGCAATAAATGCAAACTATTAGAATAACATTTGACTAAAAAACAAATTATTAAGTCCTGAAATACAAAAAAACATTCTTTGAGGATTACCTCATTGCTTTTGCTCATGTTTCTTTTGCTCTCCTCTTCTATCTCTTGTTGCTTACGGAGGTGGCTGTTGAGCAGATTCTCCTGCAGGGTTCGTGCACTGCGCTCCTGAGCCAAAAGTCTCTGGGTCTCACTGTGGTCTTCTTCAAGCTAGGTGGTTGACAAATAACCCCCAAATGTGATAATCATACATGGACAAGTCAACTAATAAAACACTCAAAAACAAAATATCACACGAACATGAAATAAATCTCACGTGATTACTTACTGCACAAAGTATTTCATTAAGTTATAAGTACAAAATAAGCCTATATTATTATAATGAAAACAGCAAACAAAATCATTGTGCACTTTCTCTGGGTAAAAAAGAGAAAGAGAAATTAAATTTAAGAGAATGTACCTGTTTCATGTTGTTGACCAGTGTTCTCATCTCCAGCTCCAGGTTCCTAAGTGTGAGCTCCACCTTCTGTCTCTCCTGTACCTCCAACTGGTGCTGCTCCTCCGTCCTCCTCAGCTTATCTCTGGTGGTGTTGTACATCATGGTGGCGTTGCGGCGATTCTCTTGCTCCTGTTTCAGCTGAAATCTGCATCAAGAGTCAGGCAGAAACTTCAAGTTAATAAATCAAAACACAAATTCAAGCCTTGCAAACATGAAAGATATAATGCACATCAATGAGAAGAGACCAATACGGTGTAAAGAAAAAAAAACTGGAACAATAGAGTGTTTGCGTTTTTGAAAGAAAGAGGTAGTTCTCACTTAAGGTTTGTCACTTCAGTCTGCAATTCCAACTGGTTGCGCTCTAAGGCTGACTTTACATCTTTAACTTCTTCCATAGAGCTCTTCATCTCTGCCCTCTCCACTTCCAGCTGGTTCACCTTGTCTGCCAGGTAGCCATGGCGACTCCTTGCCTTTTGGATGGAACGCTCATATTCATGGAAAATGTTTTGCAGTTTCACCATACTCCTTGAGTCTGTGAGATACAATATGGTACAATCTGTAGAGACGTCGTTCAAGTCTCGCAGTGTCAGCAGCATAAACCTAATCTCACTTTCAACGCTACATCATATACACACATTTTGAAAAAAAATAACAAATGAACTGGTTGTTACAAAGTTTTAAAAATCTATTCTATTTATTTGAATGAGCTAAATCTGTACCCAAAGTTGCTGAGTCCAGCTTCTGAATGAGGAGGGATGCATGACGGTAGCCTGAAGTGGGTGAGTCGATGTCATCTGTGGCTGTGTCCGATGACTGAGTGAGCTCATCAAAATCTTCTGCCATCTCCACTTCTTCAGTGTTCTGAGTATGGAAACAAAATGTGACCTTATTATTACTCAGCTTTCTATGCTACATAGTGTACTCAAACTTCCAATGAGTTGCTGAGAAAATGTGTGCCTTACCTTGCTTTTCTGTTGTCCACTGGGTGGCAACCTGAGGCCAGCACACACAGGAAAGAACAACAGGGTATTTGGAAAAATGCTGAGAATATTTAAAAGATGTGTGACATGAAAAGTTGTTGGAAGTGTAATGGTATAATGCAGTATACTATTCAATTTTGAGAAAAACCAATGGTTAGCCATGCAACTTTGTAGGAAGGAAAGGAATAAAAATAAAGAAAAACTGCATCCTAATCACCCACCACTAATATTGTGTAGGTTTGTTCAGACTGAATGCAACTTGCTTTTCAGCTCGGCCACTGCTAGTAAATTGTCTGATACTTATTTGTATCTGCTTACTTATTCATGATTCTGTTGATCACAAACCACTGATGCACATACAAGATCTCATAACTTATCAGCAACTTTAACAGTTTCTCCATTGTACCTCATGTTTTTGTGCTTATTCCTCTTCTCTCTGTATGTACATTATGTGAAGTACTACAGGTTTGACATAACTATGATTCTTTGTCCAATTTTATACATTTGTCACTTGCACAGCGACCTTCATTTCCCATTCCTAGAGTGAATCTTTGACTGTTTATATTCAGTTGTTTCTTTCCATTGACTATACACACAAATGTACTACTCGTATACGTCACTTTGCATTCAGTCTAAACACACCTTATGGGTTAGTGACAGAGAGGTGACGCTGATATAGAAAGTGGCATACTGCATATATACCTTCCTTCATCGTCCGACACTTCACTTAAAGTGCTATCGTCAAACACAGAGAGAGGATCTCCGTTAACATGTGTGTTGGTCTGAGGGGCTCTGCTGCGCCGGGCCCCTCTGACCAGCTCCAGCTGTAAGGTCTCCTCTACAGCTTGCTTCTCTTGTATGTTGCTATTGCAGGTCTGCTGGATTGGGGGTTGCAACTGCTCTGGAGCCCTGGTGGTGCTATGGAGAGCAATAAACCTGATAGTCAATGAGCTGTGACCTCTACAAGTCTGAGCCTTTGGAGGCATTGTAGAAGAAAGCAATAATAGAAAACTTAGAGTGGACTTTTCCTCCAGATTGTGCTCTTGAGACATAATGCAACAATTAAGAGTGGTAAAAAAAAGACAATAACAAGAAACTGATTGCATAATTTATAATATTTGATTAGAGGAGGACTGTGGATGTGTTATTTTGAAATTGCATGAGTGTCAGTTACTTTACTTACAAGCTATAAGGGCCTAAAAACGTACAAAAGTAGAATGTTGCATACCTCTTGGCGGCCACAGGCAGCTGTTCCTGGTGAATTGCTGCTCCAGTCTGGGTTGACAGGGATCCTAACCTGGTCTCGGGTTTCTCAGTGCCAACTTCTTCCAATGCCGTGTGACCAGTATCCCAGGATGCACTGGACTTTTGCACTTGCATTGTAGTGGTTGTTGTGTCTTTGCTAGCCTGAAAAGACCATGGGTAAATATTTGATTACTGTACTTGGGAGATTTATCCCAACTGAAACAGGTTGGGGCCAGCCTTTTAAGATGCATATTGGAGCGGGTACCTGTACACTTTGTCATGCATAATTTAGTATCACCCCTCCCTTGGGAGACCTAACACCTTACCGTCATTACCCTATTTGACATGGTAATTTTAGTTAATTACAAAGATGCACTGTAATGCTTGTGAAGGAATTTCCAAAAAACTAAACTGAGAAACTCTTGTAAATTTTGAATAGTCTGAGTGATAAACATGCCCAAAGCTAGAAATGACAATGTTCTTGTGGAGATCTTTCCAGAAGTAAAACTAGAATTTGTAGACAGTATAACTTCTTAAAAAAACTTAACTTAAAAAAAATCTTACTTAAAAAATTACTTCCACAACGACTCAATGCTACAGTACTCTTCTAAAGAACCATCTCTAGCAGTTTATATGAGATGCTCCTGTCTGTCTATGACATTTGTTAGTTGCTCTGTGCAAATTAAAATGTTAAATTGTGCACAAAAAAACACCACCTATTACTTCTTTACACAGAGACACCTAAACATCTAAAAGGCTGGCCAAGGAATAAGTCTTAGTCTGTTCTTAGTCTTCTGAGAAAATGTCTGTATGTACTGTATGAAGACCGACTAAAGCACAGCATGCATGAAAAGGTAAAGAAACACCAGTTGCTATATCATCACCACAGCACTTCTTTCCAGGGCAAAGAAGGCTATTATTTACACGATCTTCACACCACAACGTAGAGCTTATATAACATATCCAGTCTAAAGATACATGTAAAGTTCATGCATGACAACAGTCAAGACTTTGGCTAGTCTGGTAGCACAATTAAGAATGCCAACCAAATGTTAACCAAATACATTTTAGATGCAAATCAGTACAAACAGCTTCTCTGGTGTAGTGCAAATGATTTTCAAACTAATGTTTAATTCTGCCTTCTTTAAAGTTGGTTAAAGTGACACAAACGTGTATAGAGAAACATGCAACATCATCTTTTCTACACAAAATGAAATGTAAAGAACAATAAAATTAGGACATGAAAAATTAACATTTAACAGAGAGAAAATAGATGAGGTCATGATGTATGGCCAGTTTGGGTCACACGCAGCTGAGTAAAAGAAGGAAATTAAGTACATGAATGAATTCAGAAAAAAAAGAGAAAGAGATGCAGTCTAGAAGTGACTATGAGAGGGGCGGCCGTCCTCTACCTCTTTCTGGAGTTGGGCCTTTTCTTTCTCCAAATTGAGGAAGACAACCTTCAGCATCCCTACCTCAAGTTTAAACCTTTCCATGTCCTCTTCCAGCTCTTCATCAGAAACTCCTGGAACAGATGCTGAACATCTCCTCAGTGAGGGAGGCTGAGATACTTTCAACTCCTCGAGATCATCTTCAGCTTCACTCAGATCAGCAGTTGTGTCCTTCAAGGCTGGATCTATGTGTTGTTTGGTTTCATTTTTTAAGACCGAGTTATGGTCACCAGCATACATTGGTATGGTATGCCCATCGGTAAAAGTTTTGCTAGTATGTTTCTTATTGTCCGTATTCTCTCTCTGTACTGTAGTGAGCTGTGGTGAAGGAAACTCCAGAGGATCATCAGTGAGTAGATCTGGCTCCTGATGAATGCTGCTGTCACTGGCTGGCTGCTCACAGTGCTGCATCCTGTCCTCACATACGGAGTTGTCAGTTGACTCTGCTGCAGAGTCCTCCAGCCCAGACTCTCTCTGCTCAGGTATGGTGAGAAGAACAGTGCTCCTTGCTCTGGCCATAGGACGCACAATGATTTCTCCTTCCTCTTCATCACTTGACTCTTCTTCAGCAGAGGTGGTCTCTTCTTCTGTGATGTTTTCTGCAGGATGTCTTGATTTAAACAGTTCTCCAAACTTCTCTTTTAATTCACCAGCAACGTTCTTGAATGTGGATTTTACCTCCCTCTTCTCCACCTCTACCCAGATCTTCTCATAACGTTTCTCCCACGGGGCGTCATCGCTCACGTTACCTCTCTCCTCAGGACTGCACTGATCTCTAAACTCCTCATCCTGTTCTCCATTGTCAGAGCCCACACGGACAGATTTATTTAGATCTGACTCACATCTGCCTACTACATCATCTTTCTCCTTTGATGGCATGGTTGGACAAGGAAAAACACACAACAAACAAGAAAAAAATGCAAAAACCAAGTTTTGATACAATAATCAAATAAATATGGAGGCATTTAACACATTCTAATAAAACTGCTTATTTGTTACATAGACATCGAGAAAAAAGAATAATATTTACAAGAACGCCACTTAGGATAAGTTTCAACTTGGTTGGTCCTTATTTGTCACACTTTGAAACAGAAGTATGTGATCCTGACTGTTTGACTTAGTAAATACCCAATTTTGTGGATGACAAATAAAGCAACTTAGTCAATAATAACTAGCCATTATTACTAATGTGTGGCAGGTTTGGCTTTGCTTAAGAGGTTCCAAAATACTGCACTTTCATATTTGTTTCTGTTGCTAGGCATCAATTTTTGCTTTATGGGCCCCCAATGAAAGAGAGACTTGACAAATCAGTGTCACAAATATATACGCATAAATTTACCAAAAACATGAATTGATGACGCATTTCAATTTTCTTGTGAATGGAAAAGTATGAGCGCTTAGGTTGACTTTGTCACAATATTGAATAAAAAAATAGTTGCAATTAGTATGCAGTGATAATATTCTCATAGTATTACTCACCTGTTGTTGCTGCTCGTCAACTTCTATGCCACTTTCACTCTCTTTTGCCATCTGTAAAAGTTCAGGGGAACCTAAGAAAGAGACAGAGGCTTTACACAAAGCACAGGACATGTGCACACAAAAAGCCTGCCAATAAAAATCAGTAAGCCTTACCTGGTTTAGACATTTCTGGAAGTGCAGCTATATTTTGTAACTCATTGTCAGGTTGAGTCTCATTGAAAGGAGATGTGATCTTGTCTGGTTCCCAATCTGATTCTGGATGACAGCAAGTAAAAAAGAGCAGCAGTCAATAATGATACTGCATTCTTTGTTTGAATAGTATGTACATACACTGAAAAATTAAAGAAAGGACATGGAAGGCCTCATTACACTTTACCTTCTTCACTCTCTGGTTTCTGAAGCACCATCTTCCTTGCACGAGGTTGGGGGTGTGGAACGGACCGAGAGGGTGTACTGGGCAGTTTCTTGTCAGAGCTGATACTTCTCTGAGGTGTCAAGGCTGCTGTGGGAGCAACATCTTCATCTTGTTCCTTAACAGGGGAATTTGAGAATTTGGGGGACTCCTCGAGTTCAGGGGAGGTCATTCTACGGCCGGGTAGGGTTCTCTTACTCGTAGTACTGGCTGAGTCCCAGTCGGATGCATCTGCGCCATTAACACAAGAGGCTATAGGTCACGGAACAAAATATGACACTGATGTTTGCTGAGGGTAACAGGTTAGTTTACATTGGGATCACTACACCCCTGTGCCTTGGGTATATACTTTTAAATGAGATACTCACACATGGCAATAGAAAAGATCTGGGATTGGCTGTTACACTATTGCGTACTCGTAAACTGCGGTCCCAAAACAAATACTACAACTACCAATGTACACATTTAAACTGATCTAATCAGCTTGTTTATCTTTACTGACCTGCTTTTTGAGCTTCAACAAGTGTAATGGCAGAAACAAACAAGGAGTAGATTGTCAGTAGAAAATACAGTAGCTCCAAAGAATTTGAAAAGAAGGCGTAAAAACATGAATATTGGGTGTGGTTCTGTACATATCAGACAATTTACCAGCAGTGGCCATGCAAAGGACTGTATGTACTGGGATTAGTGACAGATGGAGGCACTGGATGATCAATAATTTCTTCCATCATAATTTTTTAATTTAAAAAGGGGGGCAGACCAAAATAGAGCACTAGGTGGGGGGCTTGTTGTACAATTTAAAGACTAAAAAATATAAAAGCATAATAGAAAAACCATTCTTTCATCTTACCTTCAAGATCATCAACATCACCCAGACCAAGCTCCTCCATTAAATCTGTCAGTGTAAACAAAGCCCAATGTTAAATCCAAACAGTTCTTCAGACAAACTTAAGTATTTTTAAATTTAATTTCATTCACCTTTTTGTCGGTTGGCATCTCCTTCAAGTTTGCTCAAAACACTGAGTGGTTCCCATTTAGCCTTTTCATTCTAGTGGAAAGGAAAAGCAATGCCATTTGATTCCAGCAGATCACAATTTCTTTTTTCCTTTTGTGGCAACAGCGGCTAAACCTACCTCTTTCCGTTTAATAATGTCTTCTTCACCTCTATTATCATCATTACTGTTGTTTCCAACTGTAAGACACAAGACATGCTTGTTACATTTGAAACAACATTTTCTGCAAAAAAACAAATCAATGTTTTGTTGAAGCTGGACGAGTCTGACAGAACACTGTAAAAAGCATTCCCATGCAAATGAGCTTATGGTTAATTAGCATGAAGACCCATGCTTAGGCATCAGACAAGCATTTACATTTCCCAGCACAGGTACCGTACATACAGACACAAGTTCAGCATCAACCATGATTAATATTATTGAAGAAAACACCTTCTGAAAACAAGCAAGTAGAGCATGTGGCTGTTTACATTTTCAAATTTGGGAAATGGGATTCAAGTGCTGCAGGCAGGATGGAGCAATGTATGCTGCATGCATTCTTTTTTGGTGACAATAAGGTGATGGCTGGGCCTCTGATATGGTCAACATGCCGTTCCTCTGACCTATGAGTCAAGACATTCATACCCTCGCCCTGTCGGCCTCCTTGCCAGCCTACACCCCTCCAAGGCTCTAGAATTGCCATCCTATTGCCTCGTTCCCCTCTTAAAAAAGAGGGAGTATAAAACAAGTCTACAAAAGAAATGCAACAAGTTGTTGAAAAGGCCGTTTTGATTGACATTATTTTGCATTGCACATTTGACATTATCTTTTGACTGAAAACAAGAAGCTTGAACCATTAATCACAGACAAAATTAATGCATGCATTAATACACTAAAGCACAGTTTTCTCCGATTCTGAATAAACATTGCCACATAATTTTTGCAGCATGAAATGGTGCCTGGAATGATTTGACTGCATTAAAAATAAATTATAAAGTAGACTCACTTTCTTTAATCTCTTCCTCTGCAGTGGACATTGCCTCTTGAGTCTGCAAGTTTTGTTTCTGTTCATGTGGTATATTGGAGTGATCAGAGTGGGACTAAAAAAGAAAAGACAGTTTCTGAGAAGTTGTATGGAACACATTTCACCCTACATGGTATTCAGAAAAGTTGCTTTACTTTACCTCAGAGTCCCACGAATCCTGCTCATCCTCACCCTTCTCTAGACCCAGTTCAGATCGGAAATCTGTTCAAAAGATGTCAACTTGTGAAAAAATCACTTTCAGGACCTGCCATCTACTTAGGTTGGATTCAAACTATCTTTAGATGACTAGCTACTCTTTTACTGGTTGACCACCCTGACATTAACATAATATCTTTATTAGATTTGAGTTAATTAAGTGTTCTTGCTGTAAGTTTGTGGAGGATATGTGAACCCCAGAAACTATGAATTGGGCACTGTTAAGTCTGAACATGACGGAGGAAAATTAATGAAAGTTTTCTTTGGGGTTTTGACTATTAACACAAAGTGCCTAACATGGAGCTGTCTTGGCATTCTTCACTCCTTTAGCACTTAAACAGCATTCTGTGCTTCCTGAGCTCCCTTCTCCATTATATATGCAACTTTGAAACTCAAGCCATTTCAAGTAGACTACATAATGGCAGATTCTGTAGCTTTTTTATTACTGTTAAGGCAATCTGAACCTAGGCAGAAAAATAGGATACGGTAACATGACGGAGTGCTATATAATCACTTGCATTTTAAGTTATTATTAAGAAATCTGACATTTATCCAGTTGTGATACCTACACTTACTTTCTCCAGAAATCAATAAAGCCTAAAACTATTATTTTTCATTTAAAACAAAATGGGAGGTGCTACGTTTGCTACCTGCAAGATTTTCAAGATAGCCAACTGCCACCTAGCAGTTAAGAAGGACTACATTCAGGTTTTAATATTGTAAATGCTCAAAAACCAGCTTTTCCATAATAAACATGCAGCTGCTGCTTCCATTAAGAAAGAACTGCTCCTTACCTCTTTCATTATCTTTAGAGACTTGTGTCTCAGTAACAGTTGAAGCAGCATCAAGAGACTCTCCGCTCTCTTCAGGTTGACCATCCTCATCTGATATGTCTCCTTCCTCCGCCTCATCCTGCTCTGCCTCTTTGTCGTCATCATCGCCATCTTCAGTCGAATCTTCTTTCTGTATAACAAAGTAAAATTGTATATTTATAATTACATACTTTAAATCGATTTTACAGAGAATGTGTGGCCACAAGGTACTCTAACGAACATCAAAGCAGTAAAGAATGAGGAACAAGTAAATGGAACAAATAAGTGTGAAGCATAGACTGTATACAAAGATGGATGTAGCGTCTGGTTCCAAAAATGAAGCCTACCGGGAAGTGTCAAAAACTTGCAATATCACACTGCCTGCCAGGGCTGGCTCCAAAAAGCTCTGGAGTTTATTTCTGTGTGTATTGACCAGAGAAGAAAGTTTGCATACTAAATATTAGCTTTGATGTTAGTAATGCTAACCGAACAAGTAGCAAAATCGGGGCTTCATTTTCTCAGTGCAGAAACCAACGGGTGATGTCACTGGTGTTATGTTCATCTTTATACACAGTCTATATGGTGTGAAGAAGGTCAAACCTTGAGTGCTTTCAGAGGACTCATTATGAGAAGCCAAAGTACATGACACAAATCTTACTGTACAACAGAAAAATGTTTGTATTTTACCTTAATTTCAGGCTCTGGAATGCCTTTTTGCTCTGGCCATCCCATGCCTGTGTTCTCTGCCTCATCAGGTGAGTCTAAATCAACATCGTCAATGTCAGTCTGAGGTAACATTTCATCAGACAATGTGTGGTGTCCAGCAGTGACATCATCTTTGGTAGGTGGGCTCTTTTCCCTTATTGGTTCTTCGTTCAGGTCATCTGATGACACTTTTGTTCGAGTAGCAATGGCACTTATGTTTTCAAGTGGAGCATATGCAGTTAATCTGGCCTCATGTTCATCGTCACACACTTTGACTGTGGCACTGGCAAAGTCGTACTGCAGCTTTTGGTCCATGCTGTCAGAATCCTCGCTTGTCTCATCATCTTGCTTGTCTTCATCTGGCTCAATATCCTTTGCCGACTCATCACTTCCATCAACAACAGAATGAGGAACCACTTCATTGCCTTCATCACTATGATTGTCTTCTATTTTAGCTTCTTTCTTGTCTATTGCGCTTATCGGCCTTGACAAATTGGTTGGGTCAGAAAGAACTGTTGTGAAGGCATTCCCACAGTTTTTATCTTCATCATCCTTCATCTTCTTTGTTTTCTGCTTTTCTGACTCATCACTTTCATCTTCATCATCCCAACTACTATCATTGTTTTCATTTTCGGAGTCTAATTTTCCAGACATTTGTGACAACTGACCAGCTGATTCAACATCAACATTATCTGCTATGGGTGACACTGCAGGGGAGGGGTCATTGGACTCTTTCTCAATACTTTCTTTATCATGTCCTTGCTGCTCTCTAGTCTGGTTTGCTGCTATAACCTTAGGTTTGGAAATTGGTGACACCACTTCACATTTACTGTTTGGGCTACTGTCATTTTGGTCCTTATTTTCAGAGGAATCCCACTCTGATTCATCTGCAGTTACTCTACCTGGTTTGTTTTTCGGCTGTGGAGAGCTTGTTAAACATTTTCCTAAAAATGATTTCTGATCATCTATAACTTGCTTAGGTGAGTTACATTTTGGAGAAGGTGGTACTGGTGAAGAAGAATCCCATGAGGTATCTCGGGGGTCTTCATTTGGTTGAGGTGTTGTGATTTTTGAATGTAATGATGTTGCTTCTGGCTGCAAATCTGGTGCCTTGGCGTTGTTTGTCTGATCAAGAATCTCACTGTTTACCTCATTCTCTTTGTCAGAATCATTGTCCTCTAATGAAGAGCCCCATGAGGACCTGCGTTTCTCAGCCTTTTTGTTTGATCCAGTATCATCTTCACCATCAGAAAGACTGTCTGGATTTTTCATATCAACCTCAGGCAACACATATCTTTGATTAGCAAGTAAAGTGTTGCGACCAAATCCCCCTGTTTGATTATCTTCCTCAGTATCGCTGTCATTCCACACTGTATCACCACTGTTCTGTCTATCGCTCCAGGAGTCATCATCGTCCTTTTCTGCTTCCCTCTCAATCTCTTCCTCCTTAATGTGGCTTTGTGTAGGCACAGGACCTCCTGTTGAGCTCTGGTTTGAAATTATGTTTTGATCTATTGATCCTAAACATTCCTTTCCAAGGCTTTCATCTTCATCGGAAAATTTTGATTCTACCCTAATGGCTGACACGACACAATCCTCCACTACATTTAATGTTGCTGGCATTGCTTCTGCTGGGCCGAGGAGGTCAGTGTTTTGAGTCTCTATTTTGGCATCTTTCTCTGAGGAATCTGGATTTTCACATACAACGTCAAGAAGAGTTCCACTGTCAGAGATGCCAGTATCATGCATGTTTTGGCCATCAGCGCTGTCAATAATCTCAAGGGCACCAGTGACTGAGGGTTTTTGCACATCATTAAATACAGTAGTGTTGGCCTTGACAGTAGCCACACACTGGTCATCCTCATCCTCCACAGATCCATTCTCCTCTTCATTCTCCTCCCCTTCTTCTTCTTGACTTTCTTCATCGTCTTCGTCTTCATCATCGTCATCATCATCCTCGTCCTCCTCCTCATCTTCATCCTCGTCCTCCTCCTCATCTTCATCATTATCCTCATCATCATCGTCTTCTTCTTCCTCTTCTTCTTCTTCTTCTTCTTCTCCATCATCCTCTTCAGAGTCCTCTGCAGCTGAGTCCTCCTGAGAGTCGGATCTCGTTTTGCTACTTGAAGGTTGCTCTGAGTGTTTTCCTTTCCCCTGCTCAGCTGAAATGTGTGATTGTTTAAAGGATTTATGAAAGAAAAGAAAGAGAGAAAGTTGTCACAAAATTGCAACTGGCAAAGCTTCGACACATATTTTACCTTTCTGTAGTTTGGAAGTGGAGTGGAAGTCATCTGGGGTGCTTTGGAAAGGAAAGAAACAGGAGAGGGATCTACTGGGAGCTGTGGAGTTTTGGTGGATGGTGAAGCCTTTGGGAGGGATGGGATTCTCTTGACTCTATTTTCATTCTCTGGCTCAGATTCTGAACCACTCAGGGATGTGTCACGAAGTACAGAAGCTATAAGGCAGGTAGGGATAAATGATTAATGAAACAAACTACAAACTATGGAGAGACACCAATGAATGAAAAATGCTTAAAGATTGCTGGTACCTTTTCCCTTTTTAGATGCGATCATTTTGCTTAGGTTTAGTTTCTTCTGAAAGTCAGAACATCAAATGGAGGTTAGAGCAAAATTCAAGACAAAACACAAGTCACTTAAAATATGTGTCGGACCAACCTTATCAATTGAAACAGATTCATCATCATCTTCTGATGATGGCCACTCATCTGCAGCACTTTTTGACATGCTGAGGAAGAACAAAGAATGCTTACAGCGAAGAAGTCAATTGTAATTAGAAGTTGTAAGTTGCAATGGGAAAACGTTGCTCACCGACTTAGTGATTCTGACTGAGAATTGTCTTCAAAATCTGCAACAAAGCAGAAGAACTCACTCTCAGGTTAACTTCATCTGACTTAATTTCAGCAAAGTTCATGTCATATTTAAACATCACAACTATCACACAGCGAGAGATCTTCAGAGCATCTAAATGGTTAAAAGCAGACTGTTGCACACAGTTCTACAACCTAAGCAGCAGAGAAATGCTTTTCTTGAAAACAGAAGACAGATCATCCATTCTCAGTGACTCTTAATGATTTCTATTGGCAAGAAACTGACAGTCTTTGACTGATTTTGCTAATAAGGTTCATCTAACAAAAGTAATACCTCCCCCTGCTTCATTTGCTCCATGCTCTAGATCCAGTCAAGAGGTTATGCATGAGGAATAAATAAAATAATCAAAGTCAATAATGAATAGACACAATAATAAACACTTTTGTTCACTACAATGTCATGAAAACCCCTTACCATCCTTGTCAGTTGCTGGTCCTCCCAAAGAGAAGCCTGCTTCGACATCTTGGGAAGGACTGCCCAACATTTTTTTCTTCTTGTTGCTTGGACCTTGAAGTGACAGAGAGGCCCCATCGTTCCTCTGGGTACCATGTTCACTGATGAGGAGGGAACAACTGCAGGAGAGACAAGACACTAAAATGTGCTAATGTAATAACCCTTAGTGTATTTCAGCAATGTGAAAAATGTGCTGTGAGAATAAACAGGAACTCAAAAAATATGATTCTGAATGAAAAACACTTCATTATTAAACCAAACAAAATAAGTTCTGTGAAATTTGATTATTTAGTTCTTTCAGTTGTGTGCTTCACTTGCACACCCCAAATATAGACAGGCGAAAATAACAATCTAGGAACAAAAGTACAAAGAAAACACAACTTACGGATGATGACCATTCATCCCTGCATGGTCATCCGCTGACCATCCTTTGGTATCCTTTAGTGTGATATCTGCATCAAATTGCAACAGCAGCCGCACCATATTGATTTGTCCATTTCCAGCAGCTATCATTAATGGGGACCTGAAGGGAAAAAAACAGTGAATAAATGCCAGCACACCAACTGTAATCAATGACCAGGCCACATTAACATCATTAAACATGTAAAACAAATGCGTTGTTTAATACAGACCTTCGGTCTTGGTCCATAAAATTCACATCAGCACTCTCCTTGAGGAGAAACTCAGCCATCTCAATATGGTCCTCACGGACTGCTACAGTCAAGGGGGTGAAACCCTCCTGAAATGAGGATCAGAAACAAAACCTTATTTAAGGGAATTTTGCTGTAGCCTACAGACACACATGACAAAAAGCATCATTTATGCAACAGACACAAAGACGCTGTCCCCTAATGCCCACACTGTATACATTTAGTCATATGTAATCATAACTAAAATATATCTGGTAACATGATACTAGGTTTGTATTAATCAAAGAGTGTTCTGATGTTTGGCATCAGATTAAGACATTATACCAAGTTATAAAGACAGAATCACCTTATTTTGGGCATTGATTTCAGCCCCATGCTGCAGCAACAGGACAGCAGTGGAGATTGATGGGATGTTTGCTGCTAAATGTAGGGCTGTATTGCCATTAATGTCCACCAGGTTGGGCTCAGCATGATTTTCCAGCAGTATGTTCACACAGTGCTCATACTGGCCCTGCCCCGCCTGTTACAGTGAATAATTAACATAAATTCAGAGACAAAGACTGAGGACAAAGTCTTGAAACAATACACGAGAGAAAACAGTCAGCGATGATGTGTTATATTTAATTAAGAATCACTTTAAGGTGTCATAATCCAGGATTACCTTCATTAAGGCGGATCGATTTTGATTGTCACAAAGGTTAAGCTTGGCTTTGCTCTCAACGAGGAATTGTACCACCTCGCCATGACCACTTGCACAGGCAATATGAAGTGCAGTTCTGAAACAGTAAAGAAGAGAATTCCTCATATGCAGGAATGCTTGTTTTTACTAAAACAGCTTCAGTGACATTTAATAAGATTGTTAAAGAACTTGTTAATCCTTGCTGGTTCGTCTTTCAGACTATTTTTTTCAAGGTATCACGACTTGATCTTAGAGCTTAAACTATTTATCTGTACTATCTATCATTATGTGTCAAGCATGGCTCCTATTTGCAAAGGTTTGTCTTTAATCATCATTAGCATTATTGCATTATATTAACTTGACCGATTCTTTTTGTTATCAAAAATAATAATGCCAGTAATTGCACTGAAATTTGGGATTTCCAATCATAATTGTCTTGTGTGATATGTATGCAATGCTAGTTATAATATTAACATGTAATAATTTTAAAAATGCATTATTATTAGTATTACTTTTCAAATGGGTTGAAAGAACAGACAAGTTCAAGTCTTACTCCTGGTGTCTGCCCCTATTACAAGACATTCTGTAAATTGCCTCAACTGCTCCACTTACAGCACTCAGTTACTTCTGACACATAATCATTGTACATAGCAACTAGATCCTACCTTGAAACATAAGTAGTCAAGAAACAATGGGGTGTCATGTGCATTTTATTTAGTGCTTAAAACAGCTGACAGTTTACTGTTAACAATCAAAACGTAGGAGACTGCTTATCACAACTCAACAAATTTTTAAAAAATAGCCTATACTGTATATTACACCCAAAACTATACACTACAGCTGATATGATATGCATGTCAGCCTATTGGTTTTTCTTAGCAAATTACTTTAAATCAACAAATGTGTTACTGAGAAGAAAATAGAAAGTCTATGGTTAATTTTGTCAGTTAAAGACTCAACATACACAAACAGTGGAAAAATGCATAGCTCCAAGAGAATGCAATAAATGTGTCAATGTTAAGGTTTACTGTTGGTAGAAATTATTTCAGAAAACTTTTACAGATGTGACACCAAGTGTTTCGATCCCACTTACCTGTTCTCCTTGTCCAGTTGATTGATGTCATTCTTCTTAGCAAGCTGTTTCAGCTTTGCCAAATCACCCACTGAGGCAGCCTTGTGAACCTTCCCGAGGTCCTTGTCTTTCAGTTCATAACCAACAGAAAGTACACTCCCATTGTCAGGGGTACCGGACGGGTGTTTCTTTTTCTTAGTAAAGCTGAATATCTTCTTCATTGTATATGGCAGCACAACATTGCTTTTGCACCGTCACGACCTGCCACTCTTCTGGTGCTGGATGATCACCACAGGCGGCTCTCCCATCCCTAAAATAAGACGTGCAAAGCGGATTAGAAGCTGAGAGCACGACGGGGCCGCTTGATATAAGATCTAACGAACATATGTGCCGCAAATATTGTTCCTCACACAGTTATATAAAGTGAGGTGGCTTTCGCGTATCGTGATCGACTGCACACATCATCATGTGTAGTATCTAATTACTTTAGGTTACGGCAAAACATAGCAGTCATGCTAACGGCAGCATTTGAGCAGTGCTATGCTACGTGTCCTGTCATCTGTAGACCGTACCTTTCAGCAGGACGTCCTTTACCAACAGCACCTGGGCTTTAAGCACGTTAACGTTTCATTACTATACTGACTTTGATGCGATTGCGGTACACAGAAGCCGTCCTAATTAACGTTAGCAAAGGTCAACGTTGCTTACATGCAGGTAGTTCGCAGCATAGCTTGGTGGTTGTTGCCATGGTAACTGACTGTACAAATGATATGCGACAGAGGTATCTGTTGAGCCAATATTCAGAATTTCATAAACCTATTTTTCCACTGCTATTACACGATGCGTACTGCTACATCTGCACTTGGCATGTAAAAAGAATAAAAAAGTTTGGCTATTGTAAAAATAATATTTGACGTTATATTACGGATTATCTGTTGCCTAGCAACATAATCTCGCTTCTGATGGCTCCGTGCTGCGCCTCCCACGTCGTCACTTCACCAATGATGCAAACCGCCACATTTAAAATGAATGTGTAGCGGACCCGAGCACAGCAGGGATTGTCGCTACAGCTCGGAAACAGCACAGCTAATTTGCAAAACACAAAAATACTTTCGCTTTTCCTCCAATACGTGTGCAGGCGACCGACGTTCCATGTAAAACCCTTTACCCTGCTAACTCGATGCTAATTAGCAAACGCTACAAATCAAACCTTAGGTGGATATTAGCTTAATTACAATGATAACTGGAAGACAAACACAAAGTCGGTGTGTGAGAATCTAACACCCGAGCTAACGCCAACATGTGTGTAAATAATGCTAACTACAATATAATAACTCAAACACTAACCTGTTGATTGTCGGAGTCAAGTCACTATCACCACAGAGCTAGCTTGAGGATAAAGAAGGTACACACAGAGACGTCTGCTGGCTGTTTAGTTCTCAAAGAACCAATCAGAATTGAGTTCGAGTTAACGACAGCCGTGACTGACCAATAGGCGGCTTCATTTTCTCCAAGTTTGGTTTACAAGTCACGGAGAGTCGTTTGGAAGCGAAGAGGTAGCTTGTTGTGTAAGAGCAAAAGTCTACCACTTGAGGGTGACATTTGTGTTAAAATTCTGCTGTCACTGAAGACAATACTTGCAACTCAGTAATATAAATATATATATTGAATTTAAATTTAAAAAATCTAAATAATGTAAAAACACTAACCTTAAATGTGAAAATTTTGAAATGCAATATTAAAATTATTAAAATAACAAAAATTAACTAAGAACATTAAAAAATATTTCACTCAATCTATTCATTCCAACACACACACGCACACGAATCCCTGCAGACTCAATGACTTATGTCTGTGGTACGCCTGTGATTTTTCTTTAATCTCTCCAATCAGTCCAAAGTGAACTACGTGATGGTGTGATGAAAATTCTTTAAAAATGCAAATGATTTCAATATACTACCAAGTTACTGAGCTAGTCTCAGTGTGAATCCACAAGAGATGACTCAGACCTGCAGCTATACAGATAAAAGCAGGACATTGCACACAGAGCTTAGCATAGCACAGCACAAAGGAGAGCCGCATGGCAGGTATGTGCAGGGGGTGGGGGGCTGGAGCACCTTCCCCTTTGCTCCTTGATGCCCAAAGTGCCCTTTTAGACAACGCAGTTTTTTTTTTTTTTTTTTTTTTTTAATTATTTAATTTTCTTTAATTTTGTTTTTTTATTTGTGTGCGTGTGTGTGTGTAAAATTATTTGAGGCCCAAAATAATAAATTAATAAAACAAAAACAAAAATAATAATAATTCAGATCTACCCTCGGTCATATGATCTACGTAGACGTCCCTCACATAGACAGTCTATGGTCCCTCACTGCCCTGACGTGCCCAGACTCCCCGTAGCTCAGCGATAGCGCCGCTAGTCTAGAAAGATGAGACCCGAGAGAGGACTTCAACAACTGATGGTCCTGATGGTGAGGAGGTTTTGCACCGGTATTCATTTGTGCACGGTGTATTTTTGCAAGATGACTGACGAAGTGAAGTGAACATCCTGTGTGTGTGTCTGACTCTAACACACCTCTCATCAGTTATAGGCGCTAGTTAACCACACAGCGTGCTGAGAGGATAAAGTCTGCCAGGCTTCTTTTTGTTTCTGTATGTTTCTTTTGTCATGGGCAAAGTGCATCAGAGAGATGTATTATTTTACTGTCAGTGAGTTGCAGTGTGTTTCTAGAGGCAATGAGGCATACGTTATTTATTTCACTACAACTATGTACATGCATTTTCACATAATTTTGGACTATTGCAGTATAAATACAGTAACAGTAATAATTAGAAGAATTTGAATTGTGATTTTCTCAACCTCTCATTTAAAGATATCAGTACTCGTTTATAACATTTGTATATATAGACAAATTAAATATAATATGCATAAATATAAAATAAAAAAACTTTTATAACCTTGCTGTCTTGCACAAAGTGGATAGTCAAACTGAATAAAAGCACAAATACATTTAAATACATGATTTCTGTTGTATCTTTTTTTTACTTTATTATTAGCACTATGAATAATAAAGGGCAGATTATGAATCAGTGCCATGGAGCAAATCCTTGGCTATACAGTATATGTCTTGAAAAAGTATGAAATTTAAAAGCAAGGACTCCAGGAAGAGCAGCCACAGTTAAACAGTCCAGTGTCTAATGGTGATCTAAATTCAACTTCAAAAAAATAATAGTTTGAAGTGTCCAATGGTGGCCACATGAGGATTTGAACCACTGACCTTCTCAGCAGTAATCCAGAGAGTTAACCATTGCACCACTGCTACCAGGATGCAGTCTTCATGAATATGGGTTGCTACAATTCAGCCACTTATATTGTAAGGTATGTTTCTGTATGGTGTTTCAAATTTGTGCTCCATGTGCCCCCTTTTAACTTTGAGTACCTGCCCTTCCAAAGGCCTCTACACGACCCTGCCGCATGGCATACAGACATGTCACATGTAAGTAAGTTTAAAAGTAGAGAGAGGACAGTTAAATCTCTTAACAGACAGAGGAAGTTCTGATTTGCAGGAATGCCTGTACAAAGTAATAAAATTAAATGCAGTAACCCAGCAGTATTATTTTCTTTGCAAGGCTCACAATGTTTAATTGTTGCTTCGGATGTACAGAGGTATCGATTCAAATTTGCACTCATCTCTCAGGTCTTTCTAATAGATGAGTTACCAGGAACACTTTTTGCAGTACAGTGCAATCAAATGAAACATCACCAGCCTATCGCCTCAAATTATGTGTACCCCTGTGACACAATGTCAACAAAACATGTTTATTGGATTGCTTTATGTATATATGTATATATATATATATATATATATATATATATATATATATATATATATATATATATATATATATATATATATATATATATATATATATATATATATATATTTGCTCTCCAGTCTGCCTGCTGCCTAATGTCTGCTTTTGTTTAACCGTGATGGAGAAAAGAGTGGTTATGGTCTCAGGTTTGGCAGTACCACACATGTTTAACTAGTGCCCAGAAATGTTAACTTTACTGCCAGTGCCAAACATTTATAAAGCTAATACAAATGACTGACATAAGCCTCAAATGTTTCCTGTGCTCAGCTTTGTCAGGCAAAGGTTTGCGGAGATATCTTATGCTTGATTAACTGAATAAAATAATCTTCTCTGTGTAAATTATTATTTAGTGGACATTAAAGTAAGTCATATTTGTTCCAAGCGAACTGCAATTAGTGCTTTGTAGTATTTGAACTTCAAGACGCTTGGACTGTGCTCATATTTGAAATTGAGAAGGATCATGAGACCAGAGGACTATAACTGTTTCCATAAAATAAATCATTCATTTTAATATGACCATTTGATTACTGTTTACCATCTTGAGAAAATACCTCTGAAATATGATGGATCAAAATAATACTAAGTGTTGTTTTTATTTGTGGATAGAAGAAGAATACTAGTAAAACCCCAAGTTATCGGTCACTGATTGTCATGATCCTAAATATTTGCTGTCATATTGTTTGCAGAAATTTTATTTCCAGTTTTTATTATGTGACATTACACAAGGGCCTAGTTTAATTTTACATCTACATTGTATAGCAACTTCTGTAGTTAGTACCTGAGAATTGTGCTAAATAATAAGATCTCTTGTAGCTCCAACAATGACCCCAATTACAGGCCTGACAGGATGAATAAAGAGCCAGATAGCAAGCTGCTGCTGTAAATGTCCATTCGCAATAGTTATTTAAATAAAGACTGAAAATTGTAAAGTCTCCAGCAACAGCAGAATGTAAAGTAAATGCCACCAACGTCTGGCTTTTTAATGCAATTCAGATAAAGATTCAGAAAATTTTATTTGTGCCCGGGGGGGGGGGGGGGGGGGGGGGGGGGGGGGGGCAATTAAAAAGGCATGTAGAGCAGTCCAGTGCAACAATGACATAATAAAGAAATAGGGATAAATATATATGCAAATCTAGAGCAGGTAATATAAGAATGATGCACAGTATCCTAGCTGAATTACAATTATAATAGAATAAAATGGCACAAGCACATTGATATAAATCATTAAACTGGCCAGTTCTTTCACCTTCACTAGAGCATGGTTTTTGGAATTACTCTGTGCTGCAGACGATTATGTTGCGGCTTCCTTGTTAGACATAGAACATTATGAAATCATTGTACCTCATTGCTGTAAAGCAATAGTACATTGTCTTAAGGGAGAAAAGCAATGTTACGGGCCACACTTCAGAGAGCTTAGAAATTGGACAAATTTTCCATGCAGTTTGTTATCGTAAGAAGATTGGCATTTATAAAAAAAAAAAAAAAAAAAAAAAAAAAGACAAAGAAGAACTCACTCATTTGACTTTTTTTGTGAAAAATAATACTGTGGTAGTGGTAACATGGTCACTTCAGCTTTGCTTTTCAGACAGTGAAATTTGTTTGAAAAGTCTGGAAAGAGCAAGTAAGTGGACCTTGACTTAAGATTGTTCTGACTTCCTGATTTCATTATAGTATGGTATTCCTATGTGTTAATAAACATGGTGTTAGAAATACAGTAATCACAATAATATATTGCCTGTTACATAGAAATACAATATGGGATGGAGCACTTGAACAACTTGTCCGTTGTGATCAACCATCCTGCTGGGAGAGGCAATATCCAGAATGTGTTCTAGCCAAAAAAAAAAAAAAAAAAAAAATCAGTGAGTGATAGTTCAATTCAAATGCCATGGAACTGTAATCATTGAAAAAAGGCAACCAAAGGCATCTTTGTGAAGGCACACTGTCAGGATAGCCAGGCATGTCATACATGAAAAGTGATTAACTGTCAGGAATAGAAACATTTATTCATCTGACTGTGAAACAGCTTTGACATATATTCATATAAATAACATTCTGTTGAGATGTTTGCTGAATACATTGTCAAGGTCTGCACTGCTTTTTTCACATTAAAATATACCAATTTTTGTAGGTTTGAATTGTTCAGTTTTTACCAAGTCTTCACTTGTGTTCAACAGATGTGTTGGCATTAGACTGTCATTACTATCCTCCAATTTACCCAGCCTACAAATAAATAATGGAATTTATTGAGGTCTTTTATGGTACTAGCTTTGACATTATATCTCAAAACAGGTTATTTTTGACGTCACAGCCAGGGGCCTCTAAGCTACACTAAATCCCCAAAAATCTATCTGTAAATCATGCTTTGATGCAAAAGCACCATCAAATATTTGCTCAAACGCAGTGAATTAGAAAATCTCCTCCACTTGCATTCTTGGATATGCGCCACTGCGTACCTTAGTCTATCAATGATTGTCTTATTTATGCTTTATTCAGTATAATAGTATAAATAACTAACTCATGATAGTATAACTTCTTAAAATCCTATCTTGAATGAGTAACTGATGATAAATTTAAAGCAACAAAACTCTATTCAGTGATCATACTGTCTCTTTTTGATGAAAAAGGACTGAAACTGCAGCAACTTCTGCAGGTCTGGATTAGAGAAGATAAGTTTTAATGGGGCTTGGATGCTTCATGTCATTTCAAATGGAGGTTACGTGGTAACACCTAGCTGGAGCACTCAATGCCCAAGTCTTTATTGCTAGAAAAGATTGCAGTCCAGAGGGTTGTTATTCTCTTAGTGTCATACTCTTGTTCTGTTTGTTGCTTGCGTTGCTTGGACCAATTACAAGTCTCAGTGTTGCTTGTAAGGATGAAGATCATGCACTGAATCTTCTGTGACCTGCAAAGAGTGCTATCATTCTTGATGGGGTGCACACATGCACTCACATCTTTTCTGTGTCTACGTAGTTGTCACACATCTAAGTGTCTTCCCTGTCAGTCCTTACTCCTAATGCTTAATCACTAGCTGTGCTCTCAAACTGAGGAGTGCTTGTTTCAAAGCCATTCCACCATTCCCTCAGATGTCTATTTGTTTCTAGTCTACCTTCAGTAGCAATGTGTGATTTGAGGGTGTAGAGCTAAAACACAAACTGTCTGATGCCCAGAAATGCGAATTTAATGGTTAAGGTTTATTTAATTGAAATTAAAAGCAAGAACATTACAGTGATTCTGTCATCATCCAGAATGAAAAATCATCATGGACTATATCACAAGGAAAGCAGACTCAAAATTTCCGCAATACTTTTTCATACTCAGGAGAATGCAGGGGAAAAGGAAGAGAAAAAAACACTTCAAAAACAGTAAAAAAAAAAAAAAAAAAAAAAATCTAGCATCTTCTTGAAGTAGGTTTTAAAGTACCTTAAACATGGCTTTAGTCAACCACAGACTTCTAAATAATATTTAATTGGACATATATCTTAAACTGGTAAGCTTAAACTCATGCATACTGATCTCTTACTATGTCTAAAGAACAGCTTTGATCACTATTTTGCTGTACTGCAGTCTAATTAGGCTGCAATACACAGCCTAAGAAAACTCACAGTCTCAAATCACACTAGTGACTGTGTATGCTAAAATGTATGAAGCTATGTTTACCATGCTCAACATCTCAGCTCAGGACAGCTGAGGTTGATGATAGGTTTTGCAGACACTTGGTCATTTAGCACAGTGGAAAGGAAATTGTAAAATTAATTGATTTTATGCATTAATTTGTCATCTCAGCCACAGGAATAGACATACACTATATACATAAGCTAATAACACACTAACAGTTATGGTCTTCTGTGTCTTCAACACATCCATGAAATGTTCTCAATGCTGATGGAAAAAGTAAGTGTGCCCTTGGATTTAATAGCTGATCAGTCCTTTTTGGGCAGAAATAACCGTAATTAGGCATTTCTGGTAGCTGCACATCATTCAGGAGGAATTCTGGACCATTTTTCCTTTCATCACCTCAGCCATGTTCTTCAGATATCTGGTATGAACAGTTGTCATGACGTCATTCTATAATATCTCCGTTGGATTAATGTCTGGATTCTGACTGGTCCCCTAAAACTAAATTCCTTTGTTTGAAGACCTTCTGTGATAACTTTAGCTCATTGTTTATGGTTATTGTCCTGCTACTGTATATTCAACTGAACTTGAAGTGGAGTGGTGGACAGTCACCCAGAATTTACAATATAAGATCCTTTGTTAAACATAGGACTTCATGCTATTGTAACACCTAAGTTAGGTGGACCTACAAAAAGAACTCATTTAGGTTTAGCCCCAAAAACATTATGGTTATGTTTAGGAAAAGAGGTTTGAGTTAAAACAAGTACATAAAATAAGAAGACCTAATTATTGTTACAAAAAAAACTATGGTTTCGGTTATGGAATAGTTTTGGTTGAAATAAATGTTGATAATACATATGAAATTTGGAAGCCTACTGTGTTATGGTACAATGTTTTGTCAACCAATCTATCCACCCCCACCTCCTCACTGTAGCAAAACAACCTCACCTCACTTCTTTATTCCTGTCATAATCACTGTGGCCACTAGAGAGTTTTTTTTTTTTTTTTTTTTAAATCCATCCATCTGTCCATCAGATATACCAGTTTGTCAGGTAGAGAGTCACAGGGGGATGAAACCGATCCTAGCTGACATTAGGTGAGAGTCAGATTACACCCTGGACAGGTTACCAGTTCATCACTGGACTAACACAGAGAGATCGGCAACCATGTGCACCGATATTCATACTTACTGCCAGCTTAGAATCATAATCAGCCACCCTACAGTAAAATAATGGCCTCTCGGTCATAAGAATCTGCTTCAACAACCTTTTTTGATTTTTTCATCCTTGAACATTCTGCATTGTGTTTTCAGAGTGATCTTGACAGTGCCTACATCTAGGGAGAAATACCACAGCACAAAATCATCTTCATTTATGGACAATAAACTGATAAATATCTAAATTATTTTAAATAACTTTGGAATCCATTACACTTCAACAATTCTAAGTCTTGAGATCTCTTTTTGCGAGACATGGATAACAAGTCACCTCTAATCTTGTTTCATTGGGGGAATCTGTATTTTTAATAACTTCTGACTCCAATTAACTTCCAGGTTCACTTAGTTTCTCTTACCATTGAATTTGTTTGACAAATGAAAAATTGACAGCACTGGATGAGAAGTCAGGGGTTCACCACATCACATGTCATTACAATTCCTCTTCTTGGCGGCATGAATGTGTCCCAAATTTCATGTCACTCTGTAAACGAAAGCTGAGATGACGTGTCTTTGTTGTGAATTCATGTCTGATTCAGCCACGGAATTGTGTTCAACAGATGTAAAATAATTAATTACAAATAATATTTAGAGTTCACAACTTCGTCATGGCATTAAAAACACAACAGCGGTTGTATATGTCAGTGTCAGTTATATTTTTTCATATTTATGCTGTAGGCAAATCCATTAAACAAATAACTTACACAGGAACAGGATGAATATGAATTTACAGGTCTGTCCTGTTCGTGTCACAGGAACAGGCATGTGTTTTCCTGTCAAAACAAAACTGCACTGATGCATCCGAGCATTGCCTCACATGCCTTAGTGTTCTCTGGCAAGGCGCTAATCAGCACCTCATCAAATTGTCTGACATTCAACAAATGGTCCCTTTACAAGAGCTGTGAAAAGTGTTAGTGTTAATGGTGGATGCGAGTCTTGAGGGGAGAGGAAAAAAAACATTCACATATGAATACAGCATCAGTGACCTTTTCAGTAATTCGCAGCAGTCACACCCTGAGTGAGAGGTGAGGTAATCCAGGAAATGGAGGGTTGGAGGGTGTTTTCCTTGCAATATTGGGAAATTATATACAAAACTCTTCTTAAAGCATCCTGGAATGACCATGCACCTGCAAAAAGGTTGTCAATATGCAGTATATTAATGTTGCAGGCCTATATGTATTTGGATAATTTCTGACTTGCGATGCAGATTAATTTGTCTGCTTCATATTTGGAATTCTCAAGTTTTAATTAGATCAGAAAATGTTTTCATGTGTCATATTGTCTTCTGGCAGCAACTACATGTCTAACATTTCCTTGGCGGTTTGAAAGTATGGCTAAAACATGAAAGTGGAAGCTGAGAACTAGCAAGGAGCACAATATTCCCATGGAGTCAAGGAGTGATTGTGTTTAAATCAGGAAGTCATTGATGTTCCTTATCTGGGCCATCTGCTATTTTTCATCCATGAGTTGATGGCATTGATGTTAGAGACACATTTTGTGGCAAGGTTAACTCTGTGAAAACACAGAGTGACTTTAAAGCTAAGGCCACTTCATTTTTAGCTCAGGATGGGACAAGCATTAAGGAAATGGATGCAGAAATATCCTCTTCCACAAATTGTCTCTTATTGCTCTCCCTCTCAACTCAAGATTGCATGGAAGGATATACTATGAATACTCACGTATGTGGCATGTGGTGAAATTTAGGGCAAAGATACATCTTCAGGCCACACGGAAATTAGAGCACAAAGCAGAAGGAGAAAAGGCTTAATGGATACTTTTTTCATGAAGACGCTACAATGCTGTTAGTGCTAATTTTGTCTTTGGCCCCAGTGGACACTACTTTGATTTATGCAATTTACTCACAGACAGTCCATCATAGTTGTTTGTTGTTATGTGGATACTGTAACTAAGAGAAAAGTTTATGACTTCAAGAACCACACATATGTCATTTGAAAATATCTCATTTTAAATGATCTAACTCTGGGTAAATCAGTATTAAAACTATATTAGCTTCAATCGTATTTGTGACATTTTTAACCTCTTTTTACTCTTGCATTTTAAGTGTTACTGCAACCCAGTTATGCCTCATTGCAGACGTGCATATAGACACAAGCATCATGTTCTTAATATATGACCATCCTGTCTCCTTGGAGGACTATGTTTTTTGCATGTGTTTTGTCAGCAAAATGAAAATGACCCACATTAGTTTTCCAGCACATGTGCACTTGGTGTCCTTTTTGTGTAGTGGCACAAAAAAATTGGAGGGTGTGCAGATGTCTGCACTAAGCCTCATGTAGTCCATATAATAATTAAGTGTACATCACTTGGACTCATGGATGTGGAAAGTATGACGCTAGCCTTTCCCTTCAACTGCTGCTAAAATGACAGTAACCTAAAACGCACCACTTCAGCTTCTTTCAGTGATTCAACTTCAGCTACACACACTGCCCAAGTTGCACATTCTAATATTTTGTTGGACTGCCTTTAGCTTTGAGTATCATTTCAATAAGCTTTTGTAATGTCAGAGCATTTATTTATGTCCAGCGATGCACTCAATTTTCACCAAGATCTTATTTTGATGATGGGAGAGTCAGACTGCTGCGCAAAGTCATCTCCAGCACATCCCAAGATTCTCAGTGGAGTTGAGGTCTGGACTCTGTGGAGGCCAAATCATGTGTGAAAATGACGTCTCATGCTCCCTGATCCACTCATTCACAATGTGAGCTCCATGAATCCTGGCATCATCATCTTGGAACATGTCCATGTCATCAGGGAAGAAAAACTCCATTGATGGAAAGACCTGGTCATTCAGTATATTCAGGTAGTCAGCTGACCTCATTCTGTGGGAACATAATGTTGTTGAACCTGACCAACCCCAGATCATAACTCTAACCCCCACAGGCTTGTAGGCACTAGTCATGATGAGTGCATCACTTCATCCACCTCTCTTCTTACCTTGATGCCCCCATCACTCTGGAACAGGGTAAATCTGGACTCATCAGACCACATGCTTGTTCCTCAAAGATGATGGATCACCAGTGTCCTTCCAGGTTTTAATAATGCGTTGGACAGTTCTTAACCTGATTTTAGGAGTTTCAGAAATCTCCTTATGTGTTTTCGTTGCTTGATGCAGGCCAATAATTTGACCCTTCTGAAACAGATTAACATATTTTCCGTGACCACAGGATATGTCTTCCAACATGGTTGTTTAAGAAATGAGAAGCTTCTCACTGCATCATCTAGGGTTAAATAAGTTGTTGCCTGCTGAAACATATTCATCACTGCAGTAATTATCCAATGGAAAGCTCATACCTATTTGCTTAGTTAGATCCAGGTGGTGACTTTTTTTGGCCAGGCAGTGTAAGTTCCTTCAACTTCTTCTGTTTTTATTACTAAAATGCAGCTGAAGCAAACAGTCACATTTTCTTCACTTAATTTCATAATTCATTATGCACTACTATTATCTAAAACACTCTTTCAAAGCCTTCACAAAAAACTGTATGTGATGTATATTTTTTTGCATGTTTTTGATCAACATATAGTAGAAAAAAAATCTGGCATGAAATTTGATGTTTATTCTCAGGATTTGAATCAGAAAATAATAGAAGAAGTTTGTGAATGAATGATTATTTATTACAACGACGTTAGCCCAAACATTAATATTCAAATGTTGGGGACCAAGTGCCACCATCAGGTTATCTTTCTATCTTTGAAATGATCTAATCATCTGAACCTGTAGTGATGAACACAAACAAGCTGCGGTTTGCATTTATGCACCCATCACTAAATAATGCTGATTTTCTTAATAAGCACTTGGCCTCTCCCTGGACCCCAGCTTCTGGCCAAAGTTTTGTCTACCCTTTAACGAGCTGACTCTTTTACCCAGTGCAATACTGATTGTAAAAACAAACGGGATATTATTAGACATCACTGCATTCTGCTGGGTCTGTGTTGTTCCAGGTGGAAGACAGTGGAACATTACAACCTAAACACAATACAGACCTTGACAAATCTGATCTAAGTCATTTCTGTTTCATGTCAAGTGTTCTGTCTTGCTTGACATTTTTAAGAAAAATATCAAGATGTACATGTTTTCAATGGTTTCTGGTTTCTCTTTTGTGGTGCTAATATTTTGTGTTTTCTGTTTATTTTATTTTACAAATTGATCTCACAATTTATTGTCCTGGTTGTGTCATTTTTTTGTATTTTGTCTTTATTGATTTTAAAAGTTTTATCTTTTTATATCTTTCTTTTGCCTGTCTTACAACATGTACATTTTGTTCAACTCAGATTGTTTTTAACCACATAAGCTTGATTTGATTTGCTTTGACATTTGATGTAATGTTCATTCATGAGCCAAAATATATTCATCAATTTCCTTATTTCTAACAAATGGGTAGTTTTTCAATGGGTATGTTGCACGTTCAGTTAGGGTTTTTCAGGCCCTGACAGCATTAAAGAATTCACAGCGTGTAATACAATTAGAATGGTAAAGCAAGTGATGCATATGCTGAGGGGCTTTTTTAATTGCTTGATTATTAAAGCAAACATGTCAGAGCAAAATATATTTACAATGCATTCCCAAGATAAATTCTGACAATGCACGGATGAGCTTCTGAATAAACAAATTATCACCGCAGACACAATTTCATTCATGCAAAGCCATTCCTGTAACAAAAATGAATGGATGTGACACTGTATGCTAATTTGAAATTAATCTATATAATGGAATGAAGTTCAGTCAACATACAACGCAGAATGGCCAAGAGAACTTTTCAGGATTATTCAAAAGTGTCAAATATAACTGTTAAGATTCAATAAGAGGAGGCTGATTCAAAAGAAAGGAGAATAATTTATAAATTCATGTGTTACTTTATACCTTTAATTTAATATTTATCAAGAGAAAAAAAATCTTCGCAAGTTAAAAACAAAGGACAGAACTTAGACTGGATCTGTAAAGTTTGAGGTTTAAATCCTGGAGCTTAGTAGTAGAATGAGAGGCCTTAGCATCCCACAGTGCTTCAATTTATAGCAGCAATAACGTGTACAAACCTGGAAAAATCATTAGATTCACATGGAGAATTTCTCATTATTTATTCATACACATATCATACTGGCAAATGTCTTGGTGTAAAATCTGCTGTGCTTTCTGTTGCTTAAGCACAAGGAAGGATGAAAATTGAGCTCTGTCCAACAGTAGGGAGAGCTGAGGTAAAAGCCATTTGTCATCCTGTTTGTAATTTGGAAGAACATCTTGGTTATTTTATGGTTGCTATGTGACGTGTAGACTTGTGAATAAATATTTAAACTTTGATAGTCGGTACAAGCATAATTAACATACTTTGGTTTAAAGATGGACATGCCTAATTCTGACACCAACAGGATCCAAGATAGACTTTTGTTTGTTCTAAAAATGTTCTGGGACATTCTAATAATGTTTTCAGTGGGTGTTTTTTTTCTTCTTCAAGGCAGGGAAAAGTTCTCTAAAGATGCTCTAAAAATGTTCATAAAACAGTTTCTGAATGTTACACTGAGAATGTCCTTCCTTTGTTTCAGTACAGTAACATCCCCAAAGCATCCTCAGAATATTGCTGGCAAAACGTTCCACCTTTGTTACTTTTTTCAACACATTGTGTCTCTGGAGGCCTTGATAACACCTTGACAAAATTTTTTTGAACGTTGGTTTTAGAACGTTCTCCTTTCATTATCATCATATCATGCAACATAATCGGCCTCATAACAAACATCCTCTAAATATTAAAAAATCTATTTTAGGTAACTTTTAATCTCACTGGAACATTATTACAAATGATGAACATACTTAAAACATTCTTTGAACATTAAAATTAAATGTTTTCTTTCAAACATTGTTAGAACTTGTAGGTAATGTTAGTCAGTGTTGTGGGAATGTTCCCTGCTTGCTGGGAGCTTTTACAGATATTAATATTTGTACTTATATCATATTCACAGATGTTCTGGTTCTTGCTGACAACCTGCAAAGAAAATTTTATTTACTTTGGCCAAAGACAGAAATCTTTGTTTTTACTTTTTGATAATATTTGATGAAACCCAGTGACTTTTAGTTTACAAATTAGTAGAAGCACTTAGAATGTTAAAGATTAAACTGAGTAACACCAATGCAGTGAAATCGGGAGGGGTGAACTAAAGTTGTGCTGGTTAAGCTGAAATGGTGTCATGCAGAAATAACTGATGGTGTTTACAACATGTGGTGCTGAAATATCTCAGTGGGGCTCATGAGGCTGTCCAAAGAGTGATGATGGGAAGCAGTAGCAGTGACAGTGGGTGGTATGAGCTGTTCCTGCAGAATTAGGAGATGCAGTCAAACACGTTGAATCTCTTCCAGGCAGTTTCTGTCTGGAACATCCTGATCTACCCTCCGGGTTTCTACACAGATTTTTCTTTCACACACAAGTTTTCTATGAGGAAATATGTAATTTTTGTTTGAGCCATCTTCCAGAATTCTGTCCAGGTCAACTATAGCAAAGAATGCTGGAGCCAAAATTAGTTGATGGGCCCCTCGTGGCGCCACACATGCAACACAAATCAATTGCTTCCTGTGATTTGTGTATGTATATTCCCTTCCTCCACAAGGTTTGAATCAAGTACAGTCAGTACACATGGAAGGCTCTAAATACCAGCTACGTTATTTCTCTTGACCCAAAGGTCAGCCGGTACACTGGAGTAATACTACCTGGTCATAAAATTTCTGTAAGTGTGTTTTTACCTAAACACAACTTGCCCCAAGGTATTCAACCAAGACATTCAAGAAATATCATATTCATGAGAATGGGACGGAGAGACAACTCGAAAACATAATGCCTCCTTCCACAGTGGTCAACAGCATATGTAAATGACCATAAAGCCACAAATTCTAAAAAAAAAATTAAGTTCTATGATTATTTAGTTTACAAAATCTGAAGACACCTGGAATTAAGTTAAACATCATTTATCAAATGTCTGGAGCCGTTACTAAGCCTGGAAAGCAAATTAAACTCACATACCATTACTATTACTTTTACATTAATGGCGTTCTACATGTGCATGGAATTTTTCTGAATCTTGAATATCACAATTTTAAGCTTACATTCGGTTCAGGTTCCCGATTACACAGCACATCACACATGATTAGTTCAAGGACTATTGAAAATCTGATTATTTTTCTTTGTTTTCACAGTTTTACAGTCTGATAAATGGTGCAATTTTGACAAATTCATAAAAACAACATGATTTTTAAACCTGTCAGCAGGTTTCTGGTTTCAGAGGGTGAACATATTGACTTAAAAGTTCTTTCTTGACCTGCAGGAAAACTCCGTCTGCTGATAAAACTCATGCAATATGATTAAAAGCTGCACAACAGCTATTAAATGGACATTCATGAGACAATTTAAAATTTGAAAGTCATCAAACTAGGTTTAAACATAGGGCGGTCTTCAAAACAGGACAGTAACATTGGCTGATAATGCAGAACCCATGCCAATTGTATAATCCATACTGGACTTGTACAAAGGGCTGCACAGTGGCTTGATGGTTAGTAATTTCGCCTTGCAGCTAGAAGGTCCCTGGTTTGCGTCCCGGCCTTCCCTGGATCTCTCTGCATGGAGTTTGCATGTTCTCCCTGTGAATGCGTGGGTTTTCTCCGGGTACTCCGGCTTCCTCCCACAGTCCAAAAACAGGTTAATTGGTAACTCTAAATTGTCCGTAGGTGTGAACGTGAGTGTGCTTGTTTGTCTGTATATGTAGCTCTGCGATAGACTGGTGACCTGTCCAGAGTGTCCCCTGCCTTCACCCAAAGTCAGCTGGGATAGGCTTGTAACACATGGCACAGTGTGTGTAAGACAGATAGATACATCCAGGGTTAGTATATTACTAATGTGTAACTATGCACAACACTAACTGAGTGTATAGTACTCTCAGGTGACTGGTTATGTAGTCACCACTATCCACAGTCAGTTCACACTCACTGTAACTCTTTAGAGCTACCACCTGAACAGCTTCCAAATGAGAGCACAGCTGCACATGCCTGCTGTTTACAGGAACTGACCAAAGTGTGAATTGAGTGGTTGTTTTAAAGCCTGCTAATTTTGCATGGTAGGATGGCAGACAACACGCTTCACATACTTGGCATTTCAGTCATGTTTGCATGCAGCAGCGTATTTGCGGAATGCAGGATTTCTTACCCGAAAGGATTAATTTTATGTCTTACATGAACTTTATTGCCCGTAGTGATAGGAGTATAGAGCTTTAACCACATTAAAACAGGATTTTATTATTAGAAAATCAGAAAGTAGTACTCATACTTGTCTGACAGAAGCGTGAGGCCCAGCATGAGCGAGGTAGGAAAAGGTTGGAAATAGTAATACTGGCAAACATGGCTGTGTATATTAGTGCAGATGTCTGAAACCACATACGCACGAGCTTCAAAATGTAAGGTTTATTTTTCTATAATACAATGTAGGCTTCTTTGTTGAGTCTAAAACAATATTCCTTTCAAGCAGTGAAAACACTCAGTCGGTCCTGATGGTCAGATGTGCTCATTTCATTCCCTTCTTTAACATGTAAACATCGTCCACTGGTAGCATGAATTTAAGTGCTGTGTATTAACAAGGTGTTATTTTACTTTATGGGGCATCTAAAGGGTCAGTGAGTGAGGCCACAAACATGGCTGTATATCTTCACTCCCAGTCAGGGACACCGGGTGCTGTAGAGGGAAAGGAAATTATCCCTGTTTTTTTGGACTCCCCGGTCCATAAATGAGGGCTATTGGTTGGAACATCTGGAAAGGATTTGCGTGTTTCTCATCATCTGCTCGGCTGGGAAGCTTGGCTTGCAGTCAGGAAAGCGCAATAATAGCCCAAGTCACATCAGCTGAGAATCAAAGAGGTGGGAGGGAGCAGGAGGGCATGCAATTACTCAAAGGAGCCATTAGTGTGTATTGAGTCAACTCTGACCATGAGAACACGCATTTAAGGCAAAGGACTCCCAGAAGTTAAACCATATTTAACAGGACAAACCAGGGATCATCAACAACTGACCAACCAAACTTCTGGATTTGGGCAGAACATTTCTTATCTCCTGTGTTGGAAATGTATAAAGCATAGTATTCACAGTTTACATCTGTCGATAGAGATTTTTTTCCAATATTTTTTCAGCCCCACGTATATCAATGAGGCGAAATGGGATATTAGAAACACTTGTGTTCTTTTTCTTAATTGTGTGTGTATGTGTGTGTGTGACATGGTGAAACCACAGCATTTCTCAATGGGGAAAAAATAAGAACTCATCCATAAAATGCATATTATTGCCCTGTGGAAGAATATAATTATGCACGCATTTTCAAGCCGTTTTCAAAACAAACCAGATTCATAGTAAATCCCTGGTAACCAAAACAGGCTTAAATATCCTCAAACATAAACACTTTTGACCAAGTCCAACTGTTCCCACCTGTTGCGCAGAGCGTCCAGGGACTCGTTCACAGCGGGAATCCTGGCTGAGCAAAGAAGCTGCTCATTCTCACATTTTCTCATTGGAGCCCGAGTTGGCCAATTTGCGTGTCTGCTCAAATTTGGGCTAAATCAGAACACATGGAAGAACACAACAGCTCAAATGGGAACCAAATAAAATCCCATGAAATTTTACGACACACGTAGCGATCAGAGTCAAAACCAGTGGAGTGCAGCGATAAACACAATCGCATGCTTGGTTTCAGTGTTTACTTTCGAGAAAAGCACCAGGAAAAGACGTTTTAAGTGGTAAACATCCATAGTCTTACATTCGTTCAACACATGCATGGCTGTCTTGAAGTAAACGTTAACTCGATATCTTTGAGCCATTAGGTGTTATGTCAGAACTAAGGCTGTGTTGCAATATGTTTTCAGTCTGCTTCAGACAGTAAGCACATCAGGTACGGCTGACTTAAATCAGAAGTTGAAGCTAAACTTTACATCTCATTACAGATTTGAGTTGTGCACGATCTACAAAATATACAGAGACAAACCACAACAAGAACAGAGCTGGATGTTTGTGAATGTGAACATGTGTGATGCAATGCTGTTGTAAGATGAAGGTGACTAATGCGTCAAACAGAACTTGCTCCCACGTTCTGGAGAAACCAGGTCCTGGCGGGTCTGTCATGCTTTAGAGTAATTACTTTGTGCTAAATGATCCTTATGCTCTGCCCATTTCTTGAAATGTAGTGTTTCTTTGCCCTGCTGTTGCTGCCTCATCATGCTTCAGAAGTGAAGTACTCATGGATGTAATAGAAAAATTATATATTGTCTTTTTCTGCCATTTTCTGCCATCAACCCAAGTTGACTTCTGCTGCCATCCTTCACAGATGAACAAGCTACAGGCATCAGCACTTAATAATCAAAACATAGATATTCTTTAAGGTTAGGGAAATGATTGTGGTCTTGGATAGATGTATGGAAAAAAGTAAACTGTGAATAACTGATGGGACACAAACTGAAGGTTTCAGCGTTGTGTAAGTGCAACAGTATTTCCTGCTTTGCAACTAAATGTTTCCAGTGATGATAAATTGCAATCTGCAAATTAAGTGCATATGAATGTTAAAACCTTTGAGACAGAACTGTTAAATGTTCATTGTGATGTTATGTAACTCCCTGTTCATAAAAAAACCCACAACAAAAACTGTTTAGCAGTTAAAAAAATCGGAGCCACACGTATGGTCGTTTGCTTCCCCAGCTGCATCTTTTACCACAATTCAAATTTGCCATTTAAAATACTTTGCCTTCGTGTAAAAAGGCTGTTTTTATGTTCAACACCATGCCAGGAGCACATCCTCAGGATTTAATACTGGATGCACAAACCTGAAAAACAGACCTTCTTTTTTCTTGTTTTTTTTTTCTTTAATTGAGAACCTCACAGCTCTATGTATGAAGAAATCAATAAGCAAAATGTGCCATGTCCATGTTTCCCACTGACAAAATCTCACTGTTCTCAGTCAGAAAGTTAAAAACCATGATTTGTAAGTAAGTGCATGTATACATATAATGCAAATATGTGATTGTTAGCAGTGTTATCTAAATCTGCATTAATATAATTAATGTAAGCAGGACAACATGTTCAGATTTTGATTCAGTAACACTGTGTATTGCCAATAACAAGGGAATACATGCTCATGTGCTGTCATTAATGAAATGTAATACCATTTGAATTCATAATACAGCCCTCTATCTGAGCCACAATGATTTTCAGCCTCCTTGTCAAACTACATTTTAATCAGAAGTTTCTTTTGAGGCATTTCAATGTGCCCTGACACAGAAAAGCCACAGCACTACTATATATTTTTTTCAAAAATGTCCCCCTTTGCTTAAGACAAAACTCCACGTTAGTTCATGACTTCTGTTCCGTTATAATCTGTTCAGATCTCCATTATAATCTTTACAATGCACAGGGAATGCCTTTGTAAAAATAAACACTGAGGGATTATACTTCACGTAAGGCGGTCGTTCTGGCAAAACTCGATGTGCTGGGAAATGGGGCTGTAAGATGTTTTATGTCAGTGGAGGGGAAAGATTTGAAGTGACAGGATGGATTGAAGAAATTATTACAGTCTTATGGCTTCTCTGGAAGTATGTTGCAACTCTGGATTAGTAAAGCAATGAAAAAACATCTGCTTATTCTTTAAAATGGTGTTTTGTGGCTATACTTTCTGAATGAGTTTGAATCGTATTAGATTACATTAGACACTAAATACTTAAATCTCATAAAAGAATACAAGCCTCTAAATAGGTTCCTTATATTTATTGTTATTTGAAACAGCGGTAACTACAGAAACATTTTGAGGGTGTTTATATCTTTATTGTATGGTCTGACAAAGAATATGCACCCATTTCTTACATAACAGGACACTTTGGTATCCAGCTGTGTTTTTGAAACCACATTCTCAGGCTTGTGAAGGTAATAGCATGTTTGGCTTGGAGGCATTTTTCCCCCAAACACACCATTCACTGATGTCCTACAGTGTTACTGAAGGGTAATAAGCTTGGCGTAATGCCTGACACAAATTTCCTTGTAAACTGCATATTAATGATCAGGATTTGAGCGACATAATTGGACAACATTTTGACATAAATCACATAAGTTCATACCATTAGCTCATTCGTCTGGTTTCTAATGTAAGTAAAAGAGATCAAAACAGAATGTTCTTTCTGTATATTTAACAGCTCGTTTGTGAGACATTTCCTGACGTATATGCACATTAGACTGTTGCCTTGGAGCTCATTCGGTGCCTCTTTTACAGCTAATATTACTGACTGTTTCATTAACACTGTACCAAGATCTGGGAGGCACAGTATGAGAGTGATGCTCATCAGCACTGGGAGATTTTTCCAGCGCTTTATACATACATGTGATTAGGATTAAAACAAAGAAAACTGGGGCTGACAAAGCAACAAAAAGAACTTTTCGTACATTTTATTGTACCTTTAGGTGTTGAAAATCTAAATTCCCATTTGACTTCAGTGTTGATATATGTAGAACATGTGCTTACCATATATACAAATATCTACATACCACAAAAAAATGTGGACAATCAAACATTTCACCAGATGTGAAAGCAGACATTCCAATACCAGAGGCATTAATATGCCGTACCAGCCTCCAATCTCCTGGGAAGGCTTTTGAGTTCGAAACCTGACTGCAGAGATTTTCTCCCATTCAACCGCAAGAGCACTAGTGAGGTTGGATGCTGTTGTCGGATAATAACACCCGATTTTCCATCAGCATACCACTTTGTCCAAGAGGTGCCAGATAGTGGTCTGTCCATCCATTATTTTTACCCACTTCTTCCTTTCTCAGACAGGGTTCACTATGGACCAGTGGCACCTCCAGACGTTTTTCATTGGGGTGGCTGCATGGGTCCATGGGAAATTACAGGTGGCGCATAAACACTAAGAGTTCGAACTGAACCCTGAAAGTTCTGTCCATGTGTCAATTTGTAAATAGAGTTTTTAAAGAAAATATTTTGCACTGAAAAGGAGAAGCTCTCCACTCTCATTATATATTGTATAATGACAGTAAAGCCCATTCTATTCTATTCTATTCTATTCTATTCTATTCTATTCTATTCTATTCTATTCTAAAAATGGAGGATAATAAAGCAACTTAGGATACAATAAAATATGTTTTCATTGTGGGCTCCCTTCTGCCATATTTTGAAAGTTCTTTCACATTTTATAATGCATCCTTACGCACTATAATGTCTGTATTGGAAAACTTGTGTTCTGAAACGAAAAAAAGCCCCTCACTAAGAAAAAAAATCTTAATATGATAAAATATTGAGACTTTAATATACAGATCAGTAACATAATAAGCCGTGCACCTCAGGATTCAACTGTTTGACAAATGATTTAAATGTAGCTTAGCGTGAGACTATATGTGATAGCCACTGTTCCCTCTAAGCTGCGTGCGTGCGCAATTGCGCACTGCTGACACGGTCTCCGTGCACAGAAAATCTGCGCTGCGCACAAAAAAAAAATCCAACCTAAATTGTAAATAAAATAAACACGTAACAATTCATTCTGTGCTATTTTTCAATGTGAGTCAGTGAGTGACTGGCTGCTGCAGCCAATGATGCGATTCACATACGTATTTACCAAAGACTATGGGTTGAGGAGGAATTGGAAGTTTGTCGGCTTAGACCTGGTGTGATTCCATCAATGTTAAACTTCCCGGCTCATCTTGGAAGAGTACGTGCCAGAAAGACCACGACCAAGCAGTCTTGAGATCTTAGGCAGCGTCTCCCTGAGGTGGGTGTCGACGGTGTTCATGGTCAGGTCTGTAGAGGGGGGAGGCCGTCACCCACCTCCCTGCCTACTCTCTACCCTGACTCCACCCAGACTCCGCCTTGGCTCTACCCATGTGGTCACTTTATTAACTGCAATGCCAAAGGGATGACGAAATTACTTCTTTTCACCTGATCTGTAGCTCAGTGAGTTAAGGGTTTATCTGTAGAGCTGCAGGTCACTGGTTCAAGACCAAACCCTTCTTAAATTTTATCAAAATCCTGACAGACAAAGAAAAATGCCAGTGGTGGGTCTTGAACCTGCAACCTTCCACTTGGTAGTGTTTCTTCTTATCCCCTGAGCTACTTGCTCAGATACTCACTCTTCTTTTTTTTGCGCATTTATCATCTATTTTTTTGCCATTTTCGAGTTTTTTTTTTTTACTTGAGTCTCGACTCGACCGTTTTTCTCAGGAGGTTGAACTTCAGCCTTTGTGCTGGAGGGTTGAACCCTCAGTTCCAAGACTTTCAAAGCCTCCACACCTCCCAAGTCCTCAGGACCTGAGCTTTCACACAGTCTGAGGGCTGAAATTTTCTAAGTCCCACAGTAGTTCTCTGTTAGGTTGAACTTCCAGACAGTCCAAGGACTGATATCTTCTAAGTTCCTGAGTAGTTCTCTGTTAGTTTGAACCTTCACACAGTCTGAGGACTGAAATCTTAAAAGTTCTTGAGTAGTTCTCTGTTAGTTTGAACCTTCAGACAGTCTGAGGACTGAAATTTTAAAAGTTTCTCAGTACTTCTCTGTTAGTTTGAACTTTCTGGTTAACAGAAGCCTTAAATCTTGTGACCATGAGTCTTGATTTCACATTTAGACCATCCATCTGAGTTCTTCTCAGACCTTCACCTGTGGGTTTTTTAGAAATCCTCAACAAACTTTGATTCTCTTCACTGAACAGTAAAGTTTGTGCAGATCAGAAGGTAACATTAGTTTGATAAATGCCTTCAACTACTAGTAGACTTTATCTGGAAAGCAGTTTTCTGAAATGAGTTCTTAGTAAATCTGTCCACAATCAAACCAAGAACATAGAAAGAGGAAATGTTTGAAGAAACAACTTAATGTTTTCGTTTCAGACTAGAAAACGCTTTAATACCTGCATCTGTTTTTGCTCTTTTTGATCGTTTTATTGTCTCTTCTGTTTAATTTGATCTTCTAAAGTCTAACTGGTGTCTTTTCAAATGTTTCGTCTTTAGGTTGATTCTTCTTAAACATTTAGTTTTGCTCTTTTCTCACCTTTTATTCTTTTCTAATGTCTGATTTGATTTCCAAATGTTTTGTCTTTTTAATGTTTAGTTGTTTTTTCAAATGTTTTATCAGCTTGTTTGAGTTTCTTTTTCTTTCCCAAGATTTAATGTTTAATTTTCTTTTTAAATGCTTCATTGTATTTTCTGTGTAATTCCTATTTGAAGTTTTATTGTCTTTAAGATGTAATTTTCTAATTAAACATTTAATTTTTTAATTAAATGTTTTGTCTTTTTCTTTTTTTTTGGCCTTTTTCAGCTTTTCATTGGATAGTAGCAGTAGTGAGAGACAGACAGGAAACAGGGGAGAAGAGTGGGGGGAAGACATGCAGCAAAGGGCCGTGAGCAAGAATCGAACCCGGGTCGCTACGTCCGGGACCCCTGTACATTGGTCACCCGCTTAACCCGTTGAGCTATACAGGTACCCATGTTTTGTCTTTTTAAAGGTTTAATGATCTAATTAAATGTTTTGCATTTTTTAAAATGTTTGATGTTCTTCTTGTTTAATTGTATTTTTTAACTGTTTAATTGTGGAAAATATTGTATCTGTAATTTTGAATATTTGTATTATAAAAATTTTGTTTAATTTCATAATGACGTGTATTGTATCTTGTCGAATTATCTCATTCGATATTTTGTCTGTTTAATATAATTTAATGTAATTTAATGTTTAACTCTATTAAACAGACAAAAATATCGAATGAGATAATTCGACAAGATACAATACACGTCATTATGAAATTAAACAAAATTTTTATAATACAAATATTCAAAATTACAGATACAATATTTTCCACAATTAAACAGTTAAAAAATACAATTAAACAAGAAGAACATCAAACATTTTAAAAAATGCAAAACATTTAATTAGATCATTAAACCTTTAAAAAGACAAAACATTTAATTAGATCATTAAACCTTTAAAAAGACAAAACATTTAATTAAAAAATTAAATGTTTAATTAGAAAATTACATCTTAAAGACAATAAAACTTCAAATAGGAAGTAAACAGAAAATATAATGAAGCATTTAAAAAGAAAACAACATTAAAAGGTGGTATATGTATATATAATTTAACTGTATTTAATGTTTAACTCTATTAAACAGACAAAATATTGAATGAAATAATTCAACAACATACAATACATGTCATTGTGAAATTAAACATATTTTTAAAGTACAAATATTAAAAATTACGGATAAAATATTTTCCATAATTAAACATTTAAAAAATACAATTAAACAAGAAGAATATTAAACCTTTAAAAAGACAAAACATTTAATTAGATCATTAAACCTTTAAAAAGACAAAACATTTAATTAAAAAATTAAATGTTTAATTAGAAAATTACATCTTAAAGACAATAAAACTTCAAATAGGAAGTAAACAGAAAATATAATGAAGCATTTAAAAAGAAAACAACATTAAAAGGTGGTATATGTATATATAATTTAACTGTATTTAATGTTTAACTCTATTAAACAGACAAAATATTGAATGAAATAATTCAACAACATACAATACATGTCATTGTGAAATTAAACATATTTTTAAAGTACAAATATTAAAAATTACGGATAAAATATTTTCCATAATTAAACATTTAAAAAATACAATTAAACAAGAAGAATATTAAACCTTTAAAAAGACAAAACATTTAATTAGATCATTAAACCTTTAAAAAGACAAAACATTTAATTAAAAAATTAAATGTTTAATTAGAAAATTACATCTTAAAGACAATAAAACTTCAAATAGGAAGTAAACAGAAAATATAATGAAGCATTTAAAAAGAAAACAACATTAAAAGGTGGTATATGTATATATAATTTAACTGTATTTAATGTTTAACTCTATTAAACAGACAAAATATTGAATGAAATAATTCAACAACATACAATACATGTCATTGTGAAATTAAACATATTTTTAAAGTACAAATATTAAAAATTACGGATAAAATATTTTCCATAATTAAACATTTAAAAAATACAATTAAACAAGAAGAATATTAAACCTTTAAAAAGACAAAACATTTAATTAGATCATTAAACCTTTTAAAAGACAAAACATTTAATTAAAAAATTAAATGTTTAATTAGAAAATTACATCTTAAAGACAATAAAACTTCAAATAGGAAGTAAACAGAAAATATAATGAAGCATTTAAAAAGAAAACAACATTAAAAGGTGGTATATGTATATATAATTTAACTGTATTTAATGTTTAACTCTATTAAACAGACAAAATATTGAATGAAATAATTCAACAACATACAATACATGTCATTGTGAAATTAAACATATTTTTAAAGTACAAATATTAAAAATTACGGATAAAATATTTTCCATAATTAAACATTTAAAAAATACAATTAAACAAGAAGAATATTAAACCTTTAAAAAGACAAAACATTTAATTAGATCATTAAACCTTTAAAAAGACAAAACATTTAATTAAAAAATTAATGTTTTAATTAGAAAATTACATCTAAAGACAATAAAACTTCAAATAGGAAAGTAAACAGAAAATATAATGAAGCATTTAAAGAAAGAAAACAACATTAAAAGGTGGTATATGTATATATAATTTAACTGTATTTAATGTTTAACTCTATTAAACAGACAAAATATTGAATGAAATAATTCAACAACATACAATACATGTCATATGTGAAATTAAACATATTTTAAAGTACAAAATATTAAAAAATTACGGATAAAATATTTTCCATAATTAAACATTTAAAAAATACAATTAAACAAGAGAATATTAAACCTTTAAAAAGAGACAAAAACATTTAATTAGATCATTAAACCTTAAAAAGACAAACATTTAATTAAAAAATTAAATGTTTAATTAGAAAATTACATCTTAAAGACAATAAAACTTCAAATAGGAAGTAAACAGAAAATATAATGAAGCATTTAAAAAGAAAACAACATTAAAAGGTGGTATATGTATATATAATTTAACTGTATTTAATGTTTAACTCTATTAAACAGACAAAATATTGAATGAAATAATTCAACAACATACAATACATGTCATTGTGAAATTAAACATATTTTTAAAGTACAATATATTAAAAATTACGGATAAAATATTTTCCATAATTAAACATTTAAAAAATACAATTAAACAAGAAGAATATTAAACCTTTAAAAAGACAAAACATTTAATTAGATCATTAAACCTTTAAAAAGACAAAACATTTAATTAAAAAATTAAATGTTTAATTAGAAAATTACATCTTAAAGACAATAAAACTTCAAATAGGAATTAAACAGAAAATACAATGAAGCATTTAAAAAGAAAACATTAAAAGGTGGTATATGTATATATAATTTAATTGTATTTAATGTTTAACTCTATTAAACAGACAAAATATTGAATGATAATTCAACAACATACAATACATGTCATTATGAAATTAAACAAAATTTTTAAAATACAAATATTAAAATTACAGATAAATATTTTCCATAATTAAACATTTAAAAAATACAATTAAACAAGAAGAATATTAAACATTTTAAAAAATGCAAAACATTTAATTAGATTATTAAACCTTTAAAAAGACAAAACATTTAATTAAAAAATTAAATGTTTAATTAGAAAATTACATCTTAAAGACAATAAAACTTCAAATAGGAATTAAACAGAAAATACAATGAAGCATTTAAAAAGAAAACAAACATTAAAAGGTGGTATATGTACATATAATTTAATTGTATTTAATGTTTAACTCTATTAAACAGACAAAATATTGAATTAGATAATTCAACAACATACAATACATGTCATTATGAAATTAAACAAAATTTTTAAAATACAAATATTAAAATTACAGATAAAGTATTTTCCATCATTAAACATTTAAAAAATACAATTAAACAAGAAGAATGTTAAACATTTTTAAAAATGCAAAACATTTAATCAGATTATTAAACCTTAAAAAGACAAAACATTTAATTAAAAAATTAAATGTTTAATTAGAAAATTACATCTTAAAGACAATAAAACTTCAAATAGGAATTAAACAGAAAATACAATGAAGCATTTAAAAAGAAAAAAACATTAAAAGGTGGTATATGTAATATAATTTAATTGTATTTAATGTTTAACTCTATTAAACAGACAAAATATTGAATGATAATTCAACAACATACAATACATGTCATTATGAAATTAAACAAAATTTTTAAAATACAAATATTAAAATTACAGATAAAGTATTTTCCATTAAACATTTAAAAAATACAATTAAACAAGAAGAATGTTAAACATTTTAAAAATGCAAAACATTTAATTAGATTATTAAACCTTTAAAAAGACAAAACATTTAATTAAAAAATTAAATGTTTAATTAGAAAATTACATCTTAAAGACAATAAAACTTCAAATAGGAAGTAAACAGAAAATATAATGAAGCATTTAAAAAGAAAACAACATTAAAAGGTGGTATATGTACATATAATTTAATTGTATTTAATGTTTAACTCTATTAAACAGACAAAATATTGAATGAAATAATTCAACAACATACAATACATGTCATTGTGAAATTAAACATATTTTTAAAGTACAAATATTAAAAATTACGGATAAAATATTTTCCATAATTAAACATTTAAAAAATACAATTAAACAAGAAGAATATTAAACATTTTAAAAAATGCAAAACATTTAATTAGATCATTAAACCTTTAAAAAGACAAAACATTTCATCAAAAAATTTAATGTTTAATTAGAAAATTACATCTTAAATGTCTTAAATCTTTTTAATAATAAAACTTTTTAAAAGGTCTGTTGTATTTTTTTTCCTTTGATTTAATTGCTTTTTGTTATGTAGTTTATTTCTTTAATCTTCTTTTTCTGTCAAGATTTTAACCCCAACCTCAAAAATGAAATAAACCCTTAAATCACAATGAAAATACTTCTGTTGTCACAATCATGAGTTAGTCAATTATTCAGTTTATCAATTCAACTTTATTTGTTTAGCACCTTTTACACAGATGACAAAACTAAACAAGCAAAGAGAAAAAAAACTATGCTAAAACTATGATTAAAACTCAAAAACACATTAAAAAAAAACATTTAACATAATAAAATATGTTGTGTCCAGGGGATGGAGGGAGTTTATTGAAGTCTTCTTGGGCTCACATGTTAAATCATTTAAAATATAAACTTGACATTCAGTCTAAGGAAACTGGAAACTGCAGAGCGACAGAAGAACCAACAATATCTCCTGTTTTCTCCTTTAATGAGTCGACTCTTCTTGTGCTTTCAGACCAAAGAACTACAGACTCTTCACAACCTGCTCAAACTCTTGGTACAGGACCTCACCACACGGGTCAAGAAGGTTTCCATCTCATTTCTACTCTGAAGCTCACCTTCTCCTGCTCAAACTGCTGACAAATGTTTCTGCTGCTCTAAAGTCTGGTCTCCAGAACTTCCTAAAAACTCTCAAAGGCTCTTCTGCTGCAGGTTGCTTTGTAGAACTGTTCCAGAAAACCTCACTAAACCACATGGAGGGGCCTCAAGATAGTCGTCCAAATGAAACCATACAAAAACCAAACTAGCACAACCCAAACGCTAAAGTCTCCTGCAGCCTACCAGAGAACCTCTGAGAACAGAGAATCAGGACAGGAACTCTTACCTTCTGGACAACCAACACTGGTTCACAAACAAGAATTCAGAATGTGTCTGACCAAAAACCTCTAAAGACTCACTACAGCCAAGATAAAGACACAACTCAGCTGCACCAAATCCACTAATCACTGACACATTAGCACCATGTGCAAACTGTGGCTAAAGAACCACATTCACCAAGACAACTATCCAGTACAAAGCCCTTAAACACACCAAGAAACACATTAAAGACGATTTTACTGCTGGAAGCTGCAAGCCAACGCCTAAAAAACAACCTAAAGCAACGGAGCCAAACCCAGTTCACTGGTGAAGAGAAGCAGAGGAAATGTTTGTCTGCAGCCACATAAAGCAGGAAGACACTGAGCTGCTCAGGTGTTCCTGATAACACCAAGCAGCCACCTGGACAGCCAATAGGAACACAGCTTACTGGAAGTCCAGAGGGCTGGGTTAGTGAAGGAAATTTAATTTAAAATTGAAGCAGAAAGTTAACAAAGAAAGTTGAAAACCACCTTCTGATACCTGAAATCTCTGAGTTTTCACACAAAGAACACCTGAACATGTCAAACTGGTTCCATAGTAGAACCATCATTGTAAAAACATCATAGTATGGTGTGTTGCTCAAAAAACATTAGGACCCGGCTGTCAGGGGACAAACATGTAAGAAACATGAGAACAGAGAGAACCCAACCAGTAGGTCACAGTTTATCATCCCCCAGTCATCTCCTGAAGTCCATATGGTGAGAGACATCAGTATCTGGTTGTTAATTTACCAGAGGATGCTTATAATCATGCTGATGTGGTCTGTACTCTACAGTATTTTAGTGACTCAATAAATGCCTAATTTTTTTTAATGCTTTTTAGTTTTTAATAAACATTTAACAGCCTATATGTAATCAATAAATGGCCTTTGCCTATCTTAAGAAAAACTCACTCAGAACTCTGATATGTTAACAGTACTAAATAAATCAATAAATACATGCATACACACAAAAATAAGTTAATACATTAACTGTGTTAAGATAAGATTTAGATTTTTTTTAAAAAGTTGTTTATGTTTTTGCAGAATCCAGTATTACTCACTGGTTGGTCATTACATTTTGTTAGTTTGATTTCACTGTTTAAAATGATGCCACCTCTTTTCAGACAGAACCTGTGATAATAAAACAATACAAAATTTTTAGTTCCGTGTTAATAAAGCACTTAAAGCTTTAAGTATGGCTAAATGTTTTTTTCAAAATTAAATATATCACTCCTTAGGTGGTAGTGGCCCCAAGTTCAGTAAAGTTGGAAAGATATTCACAGATTCGGACTTCCAGCATCAATAACTCATTAGATATAGGTTGTCAAAACATAAATGGTGCCTCTTTCCCATTGTTGCAAGGCAGACAATGTGCTACAAGCCCAGTTTTATCAAAAGTAGCTGTCTTTCAAGCTACAGGAATAACATTGGTGTCTATGGAGTGAACAGGGTCCGTCTGCAATTTGTAAAACCGCTGCAACAGTAAAGAGAGACAAATATTCAATAACTTCACTCTTATACATTGTAGTGTCACTAAAATCACTGCAGCCTTCAACTGGCTCCTGTTGACAAAGTGTTTTAACAGAAATGTAAATGCTGTAATTTGATTCTTTTAATGAACCATGTAACTTGAATGGATGTGATGCTGGTGTGACCACAGTGCACACGTCTGATGTTGCTCACAGTGGTCCAAGGAACGCTCAGGGAGTTTGTGTGTTTGCTCAGACTCATGAACAATTACAGGGAACATTGGTGATAGCTCACCTGTTTGAAGTAAAAAAAAAAGTATACAGTGTCATCAGCTACTCCTGATCCATCCTGTCTCCGTGCTTTGGATATTTATATAAAAATAAGCAATTATTAAAGTTACTTCTGTGCTGTGCATAAATGCTCACTTTAGAGATGCTCATGTGGATCTTGCTGCTGTTTGATGCTGAGGAAGACTCCTACAAACAGCTGGAAGCAATAAATTAAAGCTCAGCGCCTGTTGACACTGTGAAGTCGGTGTGTGCACGTCCATCAAATGAAATGCAAAGTGTGTCTTCTCAGCTCTCTGATATGTTTATGGACAACTGTACTGCTACATGCAAAGCTGTTGCAGTCATCTAAAGCTGCTTTTGCTTCTACTCATATAGTGCAGCTGCATTTACTGACACTTGAATACAGGAATCTTATCAAATATGAGGTTACCAATTAGATTTCAGAGGTGGCCGTGGCCCCTCTGGTTCCCCCTTGGTGGCGACTCTGCCCTAGACAAATTACCAAATGTAAATCATATTTACATTTACACAAAAAAAATATGCATACTTCACTGAACCCGGTGGTAGCTTCTTGCAGACAGGTAATTCTAAGCTGCATCACCTAAAATTAAAAAATCCACCTCCATTTGTTTTCTGACTTTAAAACAGCAACTTCTGTGCAACATTCTACAGTCACCTAAGTGAGGCAGCAAAGTTACTATGAGTGAAGTAAGAATAAAATGTTGAAATGTTTTTATGTGTTGCGGCCAAAACATGTCACGGCTGTAAACTTGAACTGTGGGAACTAATGTGTTTAGCTGGCAATCGAAAGTATTTCATGATTTGAACCGTCAGCATTTTATCAGCCACTTTATTGTCCTCTTTGCACTCGTGACCAAGCGCCATTCATCCATCTGTGCTGCTTTTATTACTCTGTCATTGGGTTACACAAACAAGGATATAAAAAAATCAGTATTGAAATTGCCAGCACATGGAGAGCAACACAATCTCACATGATGGCGCTGGAACAAATGTGGTTGAATCATGTTGTGAAAAGCAGTGAATGGTTGTGCTTCACCCTTCTCTTACAGAATGTAAGGTGTCACTGCAGCCTCAGTTAGTTTTGGCTGCAGGGTCTGAGTTAAAATTTTTTCAAATAAAACAATTACAGTTTTGTCTAAATGTGGTTCCTTTGATGATGTGATGAATGGGACGGAGGTCCGGGTTTTGCACAAGCAAATCAGCAAAATCATTTATTTTGCTTAAAAGTTGGAAGGATACTAAAGTCTAAAGCATTATTGAAATTTTTCACTTAAGCAGGAAAAAAGAAACCAGAAAAGTAACCCCTGATGAAAGGCATATTAAGAGAGAAGTGCTCATACTTTCAGTCATATGTGTCCATGTACATTTATACACGGTCTGGAATTTCTGAGTAAAGTTTTTTCAGATGTATGGAGTGAATGCAGAGAGTAGTATTTTGTGTCAGTTGTTGTTAGGCTCAAATGTTATTTCGCCTGTTTGTAGTTACTCATAATCATATGGAACTGCTCATGCCAACAAAATGATGTAGCGATGTGAAATATGTTGTACTCACTGAAAGCCAAGACAAAAGGGTGAACAAGAGTCCTGTCATTGTCACGCACAAACATAAAGCTTCACATAGGGTAGAGAGTAACAAGAGTTCTACTTTTGTACTGCATCCATTTTGTTCTTGAGCAGATTAAAGCATATGGTGGTTCTGGAATAGTAGCGTCTGGTATTCACTGAGAGGCAGCTCCCAGCAGACCACTGGTGTGAACTGACGGGGTGAGAGTCGCTGGCACACTTTGAACTAGAACTGGAAAGAATACAATGGACTCTTCAATGGAGCAACTGTGTACTCTTCATTTTGTCAGAGCCAACAAATTATAAAGGGAAGCAGCAAATGTATCATCTTTGCGATGGCCAGTGACGTGGCAACAACAGCAGACTAGGGGTCAGACACAGAATTGATCGCGTTTATTTTTCTGAAGGATCTAGACAAGCAAAATTTAACCATAGTGCGACAAAGTTGAGAAGTCAGCAGCCATAAATGTATGACATCAATAATCCTTTCAGTCTGAGCACAAAAGCTGCAGGGTGTCAATAGATCACATGGTTTAGTGATTTCAGACCCTACTGGGGATTTCACATTCCTCTCCCCTCTCCAGCTGCTCTCACAGCTGGTGAAATGTACAGTAAATGCCCAACATGCTGATGTAATCCATTTATGCCAACTATTTACAGAAAACACTCAGATAACACTGTGAACGGAGGTCATTTTTTAGAGTGCACATGTTGGAACTGCATACTTCAGATGGACACTAAGGATACAAATTCTGTGGCTTTATCCCAAGCTAGTCCCTGATGTTGATTTACATATTGTTGTTTGTAATTTTATTTGCAATTTTTAACTGGATAACTGGTTTCAAGTGTCTAATTGCTGATCAGGAGGTAGACAAATATGAATTTAGTCTATGTGAGTACATTTGCTTGCTGTACTCAAAGGGGGTTTACAAGATGTTTTGCTTGTACACTATGTGTACACATTTTTGAATAATGATTCGAGCCAGTCACCAGCCTAAGGATGCTGGTAACAAGCCAAGACAAAGTACAAAAGGTTACCAGGAAAGGAACTGGCAGTGACGTTAGTTTTTTCAACACAAATTGACTTAGTCACATGATTGTTTCCCTGCCTGTAGCCTTGGGCCAAGCTAAACTAATCATGTTTTATTTCTGTGTGATGACACAGATATAAAACGAATGCGTGGAACATGCCAGTCTGGATAAGACAGATGTACTCTGCAATTCAACTTTTAAATTCATTATTTTAAATAAGTATGTTGATGACAACAGTGACAATCAACCATACAGTAAACAGTGAGTTCATAGCTGCACTGTGGAGCAGACTTTGGTTAAACCCCACTGGGTTAGATGTTGCAGGGGGCCCATTTGAGTCCAAATTGACATTGAAATTCCAATTCTAAACATATGCATAAATATCTATAGCCCTATTTTAGTCCAGTGATTAAAGGGGATATTTTTACCACTTATAGTTGCAAATTCTGCAGTCAATGATGGTTTGAAGTCTGCAACACATAAGGCACTTTTCCACTAGCACCTACTCGACTCGACTCAGCTCAACTTGCCTAGTTTAAGTCATTTTCCGTGACAAATGAGTACCACCTTATCGTGGATGGAGTCACAAAACACTCACCATCCTCGAACATCGTCTCGAATAATGCAGCAGTGGAGTCAAGGCCACTCTCCCTCCCATTGCTCTCTGGTTGGTGCCTGCAAATGGCTTCCATTTGGCTAAACCACTTCCAACACCTCCGGTTTGACCCACTCCAGCCATTGTGGTCCTTGATGGACCGACAGTTACCTTTGTGCTTTTTCAGCTTCTCCCGACACTGCTTCATTGCCCTACTGTATCTGTGGGCGGCCATCCAATCGGAGACCTTGTTGAGCTGAATCTCAGGACATGGGACCTAAATACTACACTTCCCAGAATGCACTGGTAGCAGCAAGGAGGTACCTGACACTTGGTGCTTGACACCTGATCAGTGATCACTGATTTAGAGCACCTGGGAAGGACTGGGGGAAGCTCAGTCAGTCAGACAAACAATCTTTAGAAGAGAGACATGAGGAAAGAACAAAGAAGATCCAAGTCCACTCATGGATTCAGTCCAAAGACGCCAATGGTTGGTGAAATGTTCATTTGCTTTCTTGGTGGTTTGAAATGTTTCTTGATATGGACCAGTTTATGTTAACTGCTCACTGTGTGATTGGTTAATAAAAGCCTGCAGTATTTACTCCATTTTTATGTCAAATGAGTTTGAATTAAGACGTTTCATTTTGAGTTTAAGTAAAGTAAAATATAGAAAATATATATGTTCTCTTAAATGTTAAAACTTTACTAAACGTTACTAAAATGTTGGTTATTCTTTATTTGCTTTAAAAAGGTTTAAGTGATTGATTCATTCAAATGGTTAAGTGGGTAATATGTCAACTTTTTGGTTCTGTGTTTTGATGGTGTGAACTTTGTTTCTCTGTCTTTAAAGGTTTACAACCTATTGAAATATCATGACCAACCAACTAAAAGGAAAATAAAAGTTTGAGTTGGAAATTTGAACTGAGTTGTCCTCGCATCCTTTGGAGGGAAAGAGAGGTGGACTTGACAGACCTGCTGATATATTTTCTTGTTGTGAGTCGCACCGTCCGGCTCCCTCTGTATTCTTTGGTCCGCCACCAAAGACAGAAAAGTCTCATGTGTCGTCACTCCCTTTCCAATCAGTGGTCTGCACTCTGCAGATGGCACGTTATCGGTTCGACTCAGCTCACTTGGAACCCTGGCCAAGTAGGTACTAAAATAGTACCTGGTACCAGGTATTATGTACTAATGGAAAACCTCACAAACCAAGTAGAGTCGAGTCGAGTAGGTGCCAGTGGAAAAGTGCCAGTAGATATAAGCAGATTCCCAGGTTCTTCCTCTATGATGATTATTCAGGTTTGTAGAGCAGCTGTATTTATTTCTTGCGTTTTTTGGAGTTTTTTTATCACAAGTCTGGCCTCCAGCAAGTTAAACATATGATCATTTTGACTGGCAGGTGAATGACTTGGCCAATGAAGATCCTACTGTTTTTCTATTAAACTCCTATAGTGTCTTGCCTGTGTGTTTAGGAACATTGTCCTGAAATTAGAGGATTATGCATAAGAACAATTATCCAGCATTGTTTCCTCAACATCGATGTGAACATCATCCAATTAAAGTTAAAAGTTGGGGCTTAATCTTAAACGCCACTGCACTTAAATTCCATGTGTTCGGGGAAAGAGCCAAAACGCTAAAAAAATAAATCACTGTCCAAATGCTGAATGACTCCACTGGGCTCCAAAACTGAGAGAGCTCATGGAAGTTTTAGTAATATATATATATATATTAGCAGCAATTCCATGTTGTAGTTATTTTGATTCAGTTAACCTCATTTATTTGTGTAGATTCTCAGTCATTCAGGTCATTATAATCCCAAGAGCTTCAGTTAAACGTCTTCTTTTTTAGCTTCCTTTAGGTGTTTCACCTCTCATTTCAGAGACTACTTTAGTTCTGGTGTAGCCTTCAAGAATAGAAAAGAGGAGTGCAGTTGCTTCTTAGCAAAGCCATAGGAAAAACCTAATTATTGTGCTTTATATCCTGTTGTGTGACATAATCTAAATCATGTAAAGCAATCATCTGTGATGTAATTAGATAAGCAGTTGTTTGATTGTGATTGTATTCACTTACTTTCCAACTTTTCCATTAATTCAGCAGAGTGGATTCATCAGTATTTGACATAATTTCAGAAATATTTGATGATTTGATTTCAAGAAGAATCTAAATGGGGATAATTGTGTTGTCTCTCCCTTCACATCCTGACCAAGTGTGATAAAGAGGTCCACACTTGGCAAGCAGACAAAACTAATATATGACCTCTGTAATTCTTGCAAAACATTGCTAAATACTGTAGATCGGTAAATGATAACAGAAACTTGGCCACACAGTTGTTTACCGCAGCTGCGAATGAGAAAGACTCCCTTTGTCTGGTATCGGTTCACCACTTACGGGGAGGAAAAAAAAAAACAGAAAGAAAATGTGAACATCTGCACAGAAATATGATTTTGAAAGTAACTAGTATGATACACATTCTTCCCTCTTAGTGACCCTGCTGAGTGTGAGTAACGGCCGTCCTCTCAATTCAGAACAGCAGGTCGAGTATCTCACGTCATCTGTCATTATCTCCCACTAAACCATTCAGCGATCAGTGCCAACCCTTTACTGACCTTTTCCCTTGGCCTTTCTGCATGGTCTCGGTGTGTTTTATGTTTCATTCTGAGTTAAGCAATACCAAGACAAGGTCCAGGATTCACTCATCAAACTCACAATATCATAAATTTGCATCGCCTGTGGGGCTCGGCTGTTCAGAGGAAGGGAAGAATAGCATAAGTCAAGCCCACTTTAACCATATTAAATATCTCTGTTGCTCTTTTCTCTAGTGCATTTGGCACAACCGTTGCCCAATTATCATACAAATGGGCGTAAATTGACACTGTGTGGTTGACACTGGAAGGTGAGGGGCATTAAAGGTTCCCAATGAAAAGACTTTCAAGGCCAGACTGCTTTTTGTGTTTACACTTCTGTGCTTGATTTTTGCAGCCGTGTTACACTGAGGACAGCTGCTGTCTCCTCCAGACTCCTCATCTGGAATGATGCCTGACCAGAGGAGGCTGGGATTAAGAAGGATTATGGGTAAAGAGGATAACATGCCAGGTTGGTGTCCATTTCATCATCTGAAGCATGTTTCCAGTTAGACTGGCCTTTTATCTGACGGTGGAAGAAAAACTGGACTGCAGAGCATCGGATCATCTACACACAGATTGCACCGATGCACATGCAGCATCACGTGTTCACAGACCTGCATACCATACAACTTTAAAAAATGCTTCCCAAACTTAATGTAATCCATAAACACATTCCAGATCAAAGTCGATAATATATATAGATACGTTTACAAGACTTCTATCAGAAGTATAATTGCATACATCACTGTACAGTTCTATTCAAGCTCTATCACAACTTCAGAAAACAACAAATCTGTCTTTTATTTGCCAGATCAGGCAAACATGTGGAACCAATAAAAAGCTTAATATGTATACTCTTCTGAATCAGCAGCTTCTATATTGCTGTAACAGTATGAACGCGTAAAGGCGTTGTGAAGATATGAAGGTTGCCATGAAATCTAGACAATTCTACATAGCAAACTTTGTGAAGTTACCTTGTGCTTTTTTGATTAATGGCGAAAGTGAAATTTGTCCACCACTGAAAATCTGGTTTTGATGAAACCCCTCGTCTATCAGCACTTTGACAGGTGATGTACTCCAACTCTGCCTGCTGAATGTTCCATGAGTGTGCAGTAAATCTGTCAAACAGAACCTGAATTATTATTATTATTTAGAGTAGTTTTCCAAACTATCCAGGGACATTTGCTGATCATTTGGCAAAAAAAAAAAAAAGATTGCATAAAATTTACCATTTGAATATCTTTCAAAGCGTCTCTGACCATGTAAGTTCAAAGCTGCGATAAATTATTTTTTTTATCTGTCCCATAAGAGTACACCAAAATACACTGGTGAAAGGTTAATATGGCTGTTTGTCACTGATCAATAAGAATGATGCAAGGATTGTTCTGCCAGATGTAGACACATCTTTTTTTTTTGCCGTCTCAAAAAAGCACACTCAGTGATGTGCTCATTATGTATAAAAGCAAATGACAAAACCTTTGAAGTATTTTTCATGAGAAACAGCCAAAGGTTTGCTCATCAGGATTGCGAAAATGTGACTTTACTATCTAAATCAAATGCAGCTTGCACCTGTTGATTTTGCTGCCATTCGGAGGTCAGTATATTCTGTTATACCTATTCAAAGGATTTTAATCTGGCATCAGCAATAAAAGTAACAGCATTTCTTGCTAATAAATGATTTGAGGGTGTAACTGAAAAAAAAATTCAGGTGGAGAATGTTATGTGAAATCAAATTAAGAGCAGTTATATAAATTAAGATTAGTGTTTACGTAAGAGTGATTTTTCTGATTATTATATTTTAAAACAGTTCTGGATTATTATTTGTTTATAAAATTAAATTCCGTGATTTCTAAGTTGTAATCCTGCTACAGTTACATTTTGGGACAGTTTAGTCATTCTAAATTGCCTGTATGTCATGAGAGAGGTATAGGTATGTTAACTTCAACTCAGTCTCAACACCAGAATGCGTAATAGTGCAAAATGTGTTATTTTCACACACAAACAAAACTGTAAAACTGAAAATAAATTCTTAAACTTTCTTGTGTCAGGACATGTCACCGGACCTGGAAAACAACCAGAGCTTTATGGTTAGTGTTTGCACATATTTAAAGTCGCTAGGTAATGGTTAAAGCCCTAAATGTCATCACGTGGGTTAGGTTTGATTTTTTTTTTCATGCATACAATCCCTAACTTTACACCTTTATTACCTCTAGAAAGTGCAGATCTATGATGTCTCCCCACTCACTGTTCACGGCAAGCAATAAAACTACTATATTCGAGTAATTTAGCTGTACATGTTCAAAATAGAAACTGATACTAAAGAAGAATAATGACACAGAAAGTTGAAACGTTGGGTTCCTTGGGTTTGTCAGCTATAAAACCCCAAAGTGTGAATCTGTGTTTTTGGGGCAGTTATTGGTGCACTGCAGTTTTAAGGCGAACAGATTCAGCCATAGCACTGACTGCTTATTTCTACTATATAAAAATACCATATGGAAATGTTAAACAGGTTAAAAAAAAAAAAAAAAGAAAGAAAGAAAGGTATTAGACAGAGGTAGTCCTAAACTTTGAGGTGTAAAAACCAAAGCAGACAGTGACTGAAAACATCTGGAAACAACAGAAAACAGGTTGCCCACAGGACTCAGTGTGCTGGATGAAAGCCCTGTACTTGATGGACCTCCTAGTGTAGATGTTTATTTTGTTGTTACAAAATGACTCGCAAGTCACAAGAAAATAACTGACTAAAAAATGTATGCACATCATAATATCACTATGTTCCTCTAGTGCACTGTTGTACAGTGGATTGGCATAACATTTGCGTTGTGAGACTGTGTTGTTGTTGTTAACTTTGACTTTTATATAACCTGTGATGATGAAATTGTATTGTAGCTTAAGCGATCATATTTTGCTTATTGTCAAGTATATTACTTAATCTGCCAAATCAACTGTGGAACCACAAAAAAAAAAAGAAAAAATTGTCTTTTCCAATCTCATGACTCAACCTCAAAAACAAATTGTTTTGTTTTTCAGGTTTTTGAAGAACAAATTGTACTTTTCATCCATCTATCCATTCTTTTGTGGCTTGATAATCTACTATTTACCCGTTTCCCTAAAATGAATCATTGCAACAATGCATGAAATCCAACTATAAGGCAAAAGACGAGTAACGCTCATCCAAGACTTTTAAACCACGACAAAAATCCTTTGTCCTCCATAGCCCTCATATTGGAATGGTAATGAAAACTGATTGGATCAATTACAGCTACAGCACTGACACAAGGGAGAATAAGGAACTTCACCGTGTCTCATCTCCTTTGGGTTGTTGTTTATAGCTTTGATCACAATGTCTACATTTTTAATAAAAACAGAAATGTTATAGGGGACAAATGACTGCATGCTCTGTAATAATGCTGCTTTAATGAGAACAAATGAGATACTCTCAAAAGCCTGACTGTGTGTATAACCCGTATCATTAGGTTGCAGATGTAGCCAAACAAAGAAAAATAACAAAAGAGCACAAATACGTTACAAGGGTATTGGATTTTGGAAAAGGCTGACCATCCTCACAGGGTTTAGGAGCATCTCACTAGTGCTGTTATGCCTTGATGATCAACACTCTCACTGGATATAAGAAAAGAACTGTTTAGCGAAAACAATTTCTTGAAAAGGTCACATTCTGCTTTTTTTCACATCGTGTCAGCCTCTTGAAAGATCCTCTGCATCCTTTAAAGCTGAGAATGTATTTGAACCTCTGGTAAGCATTTGGTGTATAAATCACACCAAATAATGAAATGAGGAAAATGTATAGTTGTAGATTTTTACAGCTGCCTGTACGTTTGGAGAGATATATATGCGGTTCAGTGATGTATGATATTTCTTTGGCTAGAAATCGAGGTATTCTTGGCATACAACAAAATGTCAGGTTCCTTTGAGAAGAAAAGCAGGTCAGATTGTGAAATTTACTGAATTTTACTACTGTATCCTGTTGTACAATATCAACATTAAAACACCTGATTCATTTGAAATTCCTGTAGTTTAATTATCTGTGTCATGTATGTCCCTATTGTCATAAATATGGTCTTTTCAATGTCATCCCTTGAGCTGTCAGATGTCTTTCTTTCTTTGTGTGATGAACTGTATACTTTAATAAGGCAAAAGAAGGTAATAAATATTTTAAACCATGAACTCTAAGTGCACCTGGGGAGGTGTCTCAGAGTTAATGCTTAGTCCTCAGTTTGTCCTTCAGCCCTCTCCTTTTGCACATTGCTCTGTCTAGCGCTACTGTTCATATAGCACTTTCAAAAGTCAGATCTCCACTCTAGCATCCGCCGATAACCTCTGGATCTACCTGCTATAATGTCACGCCACATCCTACAGTGTGCCTGTCTTATGTGTTCTTGCAGGGACTGAAACTGTACATATATATATACTACATGCTGCACTTCTTCTATGTTCGCAAGGAAATCTGCTCCACGTGAGTTGGCCGACACAATAGCAACCTTTTATTTAAAGTTATTGCAGACCAGCCAAGCAGGGAAACAACAGCATGTGTGCATTATTCGAAGATTATTTTTTATGCATGATTTCTAGGAATTTAAAGGAAGACGCTTGCATGGATGTGTAGCGTTGGTGCATGTGGACCCTGAAAACCTGTGTCTGTGAGTTATTGCTCTTGAGAGTATTGTATTACAGCCTTGGCTATTGTCCCTCCGGTCTTGGTTAGATAAATGTTTCCAAGTAACTGGTTTAATGGTGCCTTTTATATTTTTGACCGCAAGAGCTGAGAGCCCAGAGGGAAGGATGTGTGTGGGACTTTACATTTTATGGACTTGCCAAAGCCAATGGGATGGAGTACAGTAGATGGGATTTTTGGATATACTAATTTGGCAGAAAACCGGGACAGTTTCTATGAAGATGTTTGGGACATAATGGCATGCCTTTGGAAGTAAAGGCTTAACCAAACAAATCTTTATAATTTTCTCTTTCAGTACTCAGAGAGCTCACCATTCCAGCATTTGGCTTTGAAAGTACTTTGATTTCTAGCCAACCTCCAATATAGTTCACCTACTTACATGTCATGATACTGTTCAACTTATAAAAATATTTGAATACAAAGACTCTGTAGCCTGTAACATCAATATACCCAAGTTTACATATCTTAAATATTAGAGCCTGTTAGATCTCACTATATGACAGGCCGAGTGTAAGCACAGGCACTCATAGATTAACGTTTTCATACAAACACTACAATGCAGCACTTCTCTTGAGATGCCAATATATTATGGACAGCTTAAACTCAAAACCACACGCATGTGGTGAGTGAAAATATTTTCAGACCAGAAACCAAGACATGTGTGTTGCTGCTGCTAGAGTCGCTCAGATTTTGAGCAGGACCTCTTTGGATTTCCATCAACATATGTTTCTTGTGTAAATGCAAGCACACGCTCTGCAGCATGTACCACCGATGAGGTCATAGCATAGCAAATAACATGGTGAACCTTTCTATGCCTGTTTTTATCAATATCCGCCCCACCTGGAATCTTCTATGACAGGAAAAACAGTCTTAAGTAGCACTCAAATTTTACTGCTGGATGTACAAGTGGCTGATGAATTAAAGGAAAAAACGACATCAAGTGTTTTAGTAAAGGGATGTAGCGCTGTGTGCCAGAACAACCTCAGTGCATGAGGCTGTTGACTCTGCAAGTCTCTAGAAGTCTGCTAGAGGGATGAACATTATTCTTCCTTAATTATTCCCTAATTCGGTGTTTAGATGATTATGATGGAAAATGCTGTCCAATTGTCAAACTATACCGTGACCCCTTGTGCTTTACAGATGGAGGCACTGCCATCCTGGAGGAAGACATGCTTAATCACAGGATAAAGTTGATCACTCAGAACAGCTTTATATTGATTTGCAGTGACTTTTCCCTTTAAGGTCACAAGTGGACCCAAACTAAGCTAGCAAACCACCTCCACAGCATAAGAGAGCCAGCGCATCACCTCTGGGGTTCAGGCCTGTGCTCTTCTATTGTTTTTTGCAACACATGCATCCTTGCCAAGAATAGGAGCATGGCTCATCTGACCACAATAGCCTTTTTCCACATCTCTGTGAACCATTCTGTTTGGCTATTCACCCCTGAACTCTCAAAGGTGCATTTGTTTTTGTAAAAGGGCATTTCCGCACTGCAACCTTTCACTAATATCTCTCTCTATGTAATTAGTGAAGGACTGTTCCTGCCAACAGTCTGATCATGTCCTGCACTGACAATCGCATACATCTTCTGTTTTTCTTACATACCACAGCACGAGTTTCACGGTTGTCATGTGTGTGTCATCCGTAGATCTGGGTTCAGATGTCACAGTTATCCCAGTTTGTATTAACACACGAGTCAGTTAAGCAGCGTTTATGACTGAAGCTCCTGCCATCTGTGCCCTGAGCATCTATACAAGACACAAAGCTCTGTTTTACACTGATTATTGAGGTTTTTCCTTTTAACTCATCAGCTATCTGTATTTCTAAATACTGATTAAATATGATTAAATTAGTTGAAGTCAAATTTAGAAGAAAAAGAAGAAAGCTTGATATTTGCTGAACCAGAGAAGAGAAAGCAAATTTCTGCTTTACAGTTTGGAATGATGCATGTCTGGAGAATATGAATTATGTCGTCATACAACAAAATGTGCAAATGTCAAGCAGCCACAAGTTCATGTATTTCCTCAAGCTATGATTCTAAAGTGCCATCATTTGCTTAAAGTTATTGCCTACTTTAAAGTGATTACTGGTTCAAAAACATATGGAAACATGGAAATATTCTACCAGTGGAGAAACAACAAGTCAGAGGTTAACTGTCACACCTTCAGCCTGATGGATGTTTGCTAAATTGATTTTGACTGGCTGTTGTACAGTTGATTGATATTAAACACAAGTCAGTCCAGCTCAATTTCACTGCCAGTGTCTCCAAAGGCTTTATAGGCCCACAAAATATCTTCCAGACCGAGCCTCTGTCTACGTTTTCTCAGAGGACAGGAAAAAAAGAACTTCTTGGAAATAACGGAAGTTGTAGAAACCTCTGGAGGGCAATAGTTTGACACAGTAGTGACTAGTGGTTTGCCTGAGATTAGACACCTCCACTATTTCTCATTATCCCAGAGCCAGTTACCAGTCAGCAGTGCTGTGCCGAATTCCCAAAACTGACATATTCACATACTTCCTAAAAAAAACAACCACAAGATGCAAAACGGAAGCTCACAAGCCAGATATACTTTTAATTAAAACTGCCTCCTCTTTTGTACTTTTTTGTGATAGTGGAATTAGTTATTATTAGCACACTGCATTTTCCATAGCTTGATGATATTTTTGGACACCTAAATGCGGCACCGTCATCTGACCTGTTATAAAACCAGGCAAACAGTACCTTCCCTTCTCTCTGGACAGTGTCAACAGTGTTACCGTAATGTATTTGCAGAGTATATAGGCCAATGAACAAAATGGGAACATTAAATAAACACAAGGCAGAAGTGTTCATTGGATTATATTGTGTAATATCAACCCATCAGTATAACACATACCAGCCATTTAAATGTATTTATCTATAAGAAAGCAATCAGTTGGATTATGTCCTGTAAGTTTTCTGACTTTGGAGAATGAATTTGAGCATACTGATGTCTGAAACTACCTGTTTTCAGGGTGATTTGCTTTTTGTCTTTTGGTCTCATTTGAGAAGCTCTGGGATTGTTTTCCAATGAATTACTCTGGAAACAATCCAAGAGCTCCTGAAATGAGCTGAGTGTTCAGCTATGAAGAACAATATTTGTCTGTCTCCTGTTTTTGCTAGTAGATCACTTGGTAACCCAAACCTGTCTCCTAAAATTAATGTCTAAACATAACTAATTTGCAACAGTAAGTATGTAGGGCGATAAAATGTTGACCGGATTACGTTATCTATCAGCATCACGAGTAAATATTTTAGTTTATGTATCTGGTTTTAAAATGGGTATCACTGAATGTATGAGTAAAATGTTATGCTATGTTATGTAATCTTAATCTTTTGTAATCTAATCATAGAGAGGAGTCTGGATGCAAATCGGGACTCTATTGTTAAAGTCAGCCCATTTTTAATGATACCATCCATCTACATGAGACTGGCACATGGTTAATTTGTTTCCAAAAAATGTTTCCTGTAATCATTCAGTATATTTGACACCACAGTGCAATTGGGAAAGCAATTTAATATTTCATACATGTATTTTCTGGAAGATAGGGTTGACTTACACCAACGACAGGATGTGAGCAAAACATCTGATTTAGTTTCTTTAAGCCTGAATGACATCAGTTCTTCACACTGCGACACTAGAGTAGAAATCTACAGTTTGTCCTTACATAAACTTTGCAGTGGAAATTTATGAAGTGAAGACTCGCAGATCATCAAGTCCTCTGTATCCGCAAGATTGCAGAGATTTGCTCACATGCGCCTACTCTGGCATGTTGTTGTTTCTCTTTCCTTAAGCTTCCCGAGAATTTAAGAGCTGCTAATAAAGATGAGCACATCTCTGACTGCGTGTGTACACAGAGATCCAGACACATTGTAAAAAGATAAATATCCAGCTTTCTAGCAAAAAGCCTTTCCCTACTCTTTTAAGATCTGTCACATCTTCTTCAGATGATTCTAATCCATGATTGTTCCTCACTCTTTTTCTGCTCTTAGATTTTGCACTTTATCACGTTTTTCACAAACTTGATGTCATTTTCCTCATATTATCACTCTTCAGCACAACTGGACCATTTAATACTTCATTCCATTATCCATCAAATCAATACATATCCCTAATAATAATAAACTCAATGAGCCAAATGACTGATTACATGTTCAAAGTTATATATTAGCGCTGACACACTGTGTTTGTGACGGGATTTGATATGATTACATTATCTTATCATTGTATACACACAATGAACTTATTCCTAATGCCCCTGTTTTACAAAACCCCTTTTCAATCTGTTCTTCTGTGTAGGAAATAAAACACTATTATTTTATCTACTCACCTTCATCTTATCACCAATAAAGTTAGTGGAGCATGATGTGCAAATAATAAAGCTATGTATCTAACAGAGGCAGTTAACCTCAGTACCATGATGTCTATATATTAAAGACTTTAACCGCTCTCTACTAAAGTACAAATGACTTTAAACCCACCTGATATGAAATCTTAAAGTAATGACCCTTATTCTGTCTCTCTGTTGAAATAAAAACCCAGTGCAATACTTACAGTCCTGAGAGAAAAAACAAAAGGAGTAACTTTTTATTTGTGCATTTTTGTTGCATTATCTGCATGTTTATGTACACTCTATCCCTTAAAACCACTTTATTCTCATATAAAGAATCTACTGCAAACATCTCTTTGAGGCGATATTGACAGGAACAATGGTGGTTTGAGTGAAATGCGAAAGTCAGTAGGCTAATATGCTCGCAATCACAATATTAATATAGCTTTTGCTAAATAGCTGTAAACACAAAGCATGGTTGAAGCTAATGATGAGAGTGACTTTTTTTTGCAGGTATGTGAATTTTTGATAGCACAAGGTGGAAAATCAGCAGGATCAGTTGTTGTCGTTACATTTAAAGGGAAATTTGTATGTCCTTCATAGTTTTTTTTTCTCAATCCATGCAATAGTTCAAGATATTTCATTCCAAACAACATCCTCATGGTGGCACATGAGGTAAAGTCCCCACATATTTGCATGATTTTGCCTCTGGTAGACATGAAGATATGTGGAAAAATTAATTACCGGAGTAATTCATCCAATAGTAGTTTAGATATTTTACACTGGTGGTGGAACAGGGCAACAGATTGCCATTTCTATCCAGAGCCACTAAATACATAAGCATTGAAAATGGGTGAATAAAAAAACATTCTTGTTCTATTAGCAGACAGCGCTTAATGCTCAGACATGCTTGCATGCACAAATGCACAGACTATACAATCATGCCTATAAAAACAGACCCGCCTGTCATCTATTAATCATGACAAACGGCAGACCAGGTCACCACTGTCATGCCGAGGCACGAGAAGTCAATTGATGGAGTCTCAGTTTGAAACGACGACAGTGAAGAAGAAGACCGCAGCAGACACAGCTGCAAATTTATGCTGAGCAGGTAGATGTGGTGACAGGAGAAGTTGGGTCAAACCACATCTGTCATCCTCCCATCTCCAATGCTGCAATATGTAATGCTTAGAACTAACCTGGAGACCCAGATACAAACACAAGATGTGCACGCATAATGTTCCATTGAATCTTCCGTACTCTTATTAACCATCCACCTGTCCTCAAACTGTCACAACTTGCAGCCAAAGTAAAATAATATATATACATATGAAAAATGGTTTAAGCACTGTGGGACCTGGGATTTCTATGCTTATGCAAAGGGAAAATATTGCTCCAGTGTATGATACAGCGGAAGGCGGCAAAATGTAGGTTAAGTGGACTCAAAATGTAAACTGAGATTGTCTTTATGTAAAACCGTCATTCTTGATCAGTCCTCTGTATGTGGGACATATGGACAGTTTTTTTCCCATTCCAAAACCATTTTTAGTTGTGAGTAATGATCATTTTTAAAGTTCCATTGACATGACAAATCAAAAGACAAACTAAGTGTCATGCCGGACGGGTTTTTCAGAGTTGGCGATCTGAAAGCTTTGCTCTTAATGATCTATAACTCATTTTTGAAGCAAACAAAAAGACTGTTGAATAATGATCTGTGTCTGACATGTTTAATTTAGTTTTTCCTCCTTCTCTCCCAATGAAAAATCCAGAATATATGACCACGAAAATATGCAGCTAAGGTGTCTCTACTTCACCATTCTCAGTTGAGATGTTCTGGAGGCTTGAAGTTTGTGCATCTCACTTCCTTAAACTGCATGTGTTGATAGTTGTGCCATCATATAATCTCATACCTATTTTATAATCTGACTTCAGGTGAGCAAAAGCCCTTTAAAGGAAATTAGCAATTTGGGATTCCAGGCTTTTTAAATGAATCTGATTTGCTTATAAAGAAACAGCAGATGAATTTGAAATCCATCTTCGAGAGTTAAACTTTGCAAATACAGCATTATGCTCAGTGAGGGTCAAACACCCAAGTGAAGAAACAGTAAACAGTAAAATACATTTCTGAGGGCAGGAGATTCTTCAAAATTAAAATAAATTATTTATAAAAGTTGCATTAATACATCTGATAACAAAACATTGAAATTAAGTGAACATTGTACAAAATCTCAAATACTATAAATACTATAAATTTTTAATAGTAATAGTAAACATCTGTAAAATAACAACTTTTTGGGTTAATTTAAGTATAGTACGTTCATACAATAGTTTTTACAGTGCAATACAACAACCCTGTCACCCCAAAAATGGTGATCGTATACAGTTTTCTTATTTAGCTGTAAGGGAACATTATCTGGGACTGCACAGTGCCTCATGGTTAGCACTGTTGCCTTGCAGTTAGAAGGTTCCTGGTTCATGTCCTGGCCTGGGCCTGGGATCTTTCTGCATGGAGTTTGCATGTTCTCCCTGTGCATGTGTGGGTTTTCTCCAGGTACTCCAGCTTCCTCCCACAGTCCAAAAACATGCTGAGGTTAATTGGTGATTCTAAATTGTCCATAGCTGTGAATGTGAGAGTGATTGTTGGTATATGTAGCCCTGCGATAAACTGGCGACCTGTCCAGGGTGTCCCCTGTCTTCACCCAAAGTCAGCTGGGATAGACTCCAGACCCCACATGACCCTAATGAGAATTAAGTTGTGTATAGATAATGGATGGATGGATGGATGGAACATCATCTATTTTCTCCAGAAAAGGTAAGGATATGATGTCGAAAGAAAAGTTTACAGTTTCAGTGAGCCACAAGTTCTGGGTTTGGAGGACTGCTGGTAGCACAGGACGTTCATCTAGCAGAGTTTGGTCACTGTTTGGTCACCAGAACAACTTAATAAAGTTCAGGAAAATGTCATGTTTAGATTAAAATAGAACTCTTTTAAAACATGTTATGTGATTGCTGGCAGACGAGGGACGGCTGGAAAATAATACAATAAAAGGAAAAGACTTGCTGATTAGAAATGTATTTGTGATGTATCATTAAAAAAACTGAAAAAATATGCTTCCATCAAATTATAACTGAAAATACGTTAGTTGTATAGGGATGTAATCTGAGGAGAGGTTGGAGAACATTGATGTCAGATGGAGTATGTTCATTTTGTTGTTTCTTACTTTAGAATAGTGTTACTTTTTAACAGACAACTAAGTAAGGAAAAGATGGTTAGACATAATTACCATTCCATATATCCAACAGATCATGGAACCTGATGAGAAAACACAACATCAACACATCAGTAAAACCGCATACAAAACTCTGACAGCTACTAGCCCCGCTGATGCACTGTACTTTAGCTGTTGCTCCCCTGTTTTAACAATTTATTACCTTCACATATTTGTTTTATCCTTGTTTTACCATTGCTGCTATATAAATAAATGTTACTTATTTACTTGACGTCAGTCAGTTTTGAATATTCATAGAATGCATTTTTGCCATTAGGGTGAGGAATATTTCCTGAACTATATTTTTATGCTGAATGTTACATTTGGTTGCTCCCACAGGTGTGTTAGCTGTCAGTATATTCGTACAGTACAGTTAAGATCAATCCCTGTGAGCTTATCTGACACAGTGAATAACTTCCATTTTCCTGCTCTGGTCAGGTTGAGTGAAGGGTGTTAAAGGATTCAGCATCCAGTCGGGTCAGGACTCCCTCAGCTTGGGTGCATCAAGAGAGCAGCAGATGTGGGTCTAGATTACAGCTACATTACAATGTTAGAGCTGCTTTCCTCTTAACCCTCAGGCATTGTTCAGTGTGTCACTACAAGTTTGGAAGTGGCCCCTAGTTTGTATGAAAACATTGGACAATCAGGAGCAAAAAAAAATGTTTTTCCACCCCTGAGGTCAAGAACCTTCATATTCTCTGTTGTTGTGTTGGTTTGATGACTCAGACAACCTAATTTTTGAAGAGAAGTCAGCGAGGAGATTGCACAGTTTGTCTAAATTGTTTTTTAATGTCAGCTGGGACAGGAAGGTTGCTTTGATGAATGAAATTCCTGTTGGTTTTCAATATCTCGCAGATATTAAAATGGCCCTAGGTCAGTGAAACAGACGAGCTTTGATTACTGATCTTTATTGGGTCACTTTTCTTGAGAATGGAGGACCCCAGAGTCACTACTGGGAGAGTGTAAATTATAAAACTTTAGTTTTATTTTTTTTTCTATTAAATGTGTTTGGACTTTCCTCCGGAACTTATTAGCAGTCTACTGCTATTTTTATGCCTCTGTGCTGAAGACAACTGTGGCCGGAGGTGTTATTCTTGTCAAGTTGTGCGTCTGTCTGTGCATGCACATATAATAATGAATAAATGTTCCCATCTACAAGAACACAATATCTCTGGAACACCTTGAGGGAATTTCTTCAAATTTGACACAAATGTTCACTTGGACTGGAGGAGGAACTGATTGGATTTTGGTGGGACCTCATGTCTATTCCGTTCTTGTGGACATAGTATATCAGGAATGCATGGAGGCACTTCCTTTAAATTTCATTTTACCATTGAGGTGATAAAATTTGCACATAAAACATTCTTAGCCATAACTCAAGAATCCACACAACAATTATGTCAAAATTTCACACAAACATCTAACAGGATGAAATGATCAATAAATGACATTTAATATCCAAAAGGTCAAAGGTCATCTTCACAATGAGACAATAACGTTCTGCAAAAACACCTTTCCATTAAACACCATAACTCAGGAAATTGTGATCACATTTAGTCAGATACTGATTACGTGACACTGGTCTTGGTCACCTATTAAATTAAACTCAATGTAACCTTTAACTTCCTATTATGGCCATTTGATAATTTTCTTACTTGTTTTTGTTCTCACTTCCTGTTCTCGGACTATAACTGTACCACTATAGGTTTGATCCTGTTTATTATTCATCTCAAAATGCTGGATTGTAGATGTACATTATTTGTATTTTTGAGGGGAATCAGATTTCACTATTAAGTTAAATATGTCCTCTGTGAGCACTGATAAACTTCCACATATTTACAGTCTCAACTTAGAGCAGCTGGATGCAGACAAGATGGTCTATGACTACTGCAGCTGCCAACACATGAAATTACCACAACAGGAAGGAAATTGGTCTTGTTGTTTCTTTTTTTCCCTGTGAAGTAGCACACACACTTTAAGAAATCCCGACAAAGTTCATTCAGTAGAAATATACTTTAAAGTCAAATGGATTAACAAATATAATGTTCATTCAATAGGCCTTCAAAAGTTGCTATTTCCTTTGAATGTTTTGCATAATTTAAATCTATTTAAATGTATTAAACGATTTCTAAAAATTGTGAATAGGTTGAATTTCACTGGCAGACTGAGATAGCTCTGCAACAAAACAATGGCTGTTAGTGAAAGTGGCACTTCAGAAAACCAGACACAATCATTTTTACTTAAGCAGCTCATTAGAGAGCAATATGCAGCCTGCCCCTTTAACAAACCGAGAACAGGGCTGTCTGGTTGATTTCCTGTATCTATTTTTTTTTTAGTTTATCTCTGGCTGTTCTACGACCACACAGTAGGAATTCTGTTTGTGATTTCAGCCGGAGTGTAAAGTCTCAGCTGGTATGAATGTACACTCGTGTGTTTTGCATTTATTGTGTTGTTTCGTACTTGAAAAGAGCGGTAGGACCCTGTGGTCAATTATTTCAAGCTAAATTCTTGCCAGTATGAAAGCTCACAAGTCTGTTTTTATGTTGAACTGAAGTGTTGAATATACACTGAGAGACATCGATTGTCCATTTTGTACATTTTCCATGTTTTTTACTTAGACTAGAGAATAGCGTTGCAATTTAGTTTGTTTGACTACAGCTTCACAATCATTTTTCTTTGTGCACAAATAGGCTGCTTAATGTACATTTAGCAGCACTGAGTGTTCTACAAAAAGTGATGTCATGTCACATTTTTCTCTGGAATCTATTTTTGTGCATAAAATTAACAGAAGATACTTACTGTCTGAATTTCACTGAATTTGCACTGGTAACACTTTAGCGAGTGTTAAAGGAGGTTAGCTGTTTTGTTCTTACTTGCGAGCTGAATGTCCGGTGTTAAAGGCTTTGGAACTAGCAGGTGCTCTTCTCCATCTCCTGTGTCAGCAGCTATTTCTGTAGGGGGTTAGGTTCCTTCTTCCTCTTTCATAACTGAAAGAGGAAGAAGCTGCGTTTCTTCTTCAACAAGATCCATTCTTCCATTTTTTCTGGCGTTTAGATCTCTGAAGTGTTTTAGTGTCCTTGAGTTATCAGTATAATAACAGGACTCTTGGTTGCCACGATCTTGAACTTTCTGGGGATAACTTTGTGCTGGATGACATGGAGCAAAATTTCAGTGCACTATTAAGCTTTGGAATTGGGATTTACATTGAGATTACACTACAGTCCCAATCACACTGAGTTCTGAAAACAACAGCATTGATTTAGAGGCTTTACTTCAGTATTCAACCACCTAAGTACAGTATAATTCAAAATAAGCAAAAGACCATCAGTTAAAAGGTTTCATTTTGATTAAAAAAGTTTTCAATCAATGTCCAATTAACTACTCACTCATACTTTACACTAATATCATTCATATGACTATAAACACTAAAAATGGCAAAAGAAAATGTTTTTAAAGCAATGTCATATTTCAAACATGTATTTTCTTCTAACTATTCACATTTTTCATAGGTAATGGAAGCGACCAGTTCCCTTGATACTGCAGACATTCAGTCACAGCCCACTGTCCCACTGTCTCCACATGTTTATGTTCCTCCCACACTGAGAGGTGAGGAGTGTTACCATGTCTTCATCAGCTACAGCAGCACTGACTACCAGTGGACCCACTCCCTCATCAACCAGCTGGAGTCCCGCAGTCTGCAGGTCTGCTACCATGAGCGGGACTTCACTCCCGGTCGCACCGTGTTGGAGAACATGTCAGAGTGCATCCAGGAGAGCCAGAAGGTCCTGCTGGTCCTCAGCCCAGAGTTTGTGAGGAGTCGCTGGTGTCTCCTGGAGGCCAACATGTCTCTGTTCAGAGACTGTCTGGAGAGGAAACCCATCATCCCAGTGCTGCTGGATCCAGGAGTCTCAGTTCCTCTTCACCTCTGCCATCTCACCTACCTGGAGGCCAGTGACCACGACTTTCTGAATAAGCTGCTCAAAGTGATCTGCACCCCCAACCAGCAGCTTCAGGGCTCCACTGTGCTTCCTTTCCAGCCTCCCTCCATCTACAACGGAAAGGCCCTGCAGCCTCTGTCTGCTGTCAATGATGAGGGACTCAATAAATGGGACTGTGGTCAGTTCAGTGACATGGAGGTACCTGACCAACTGCGCCTGATCATTGAGGACCAAGAGCAGTACAGAAAGGCTGTGAGGATAATCAACAGAGTCTCTCAGAACAAAGTGGGGCTGCGACTGATCTTGATTACATCACTGATTTACGCATTTGGTACAATCGCTCCTGCATTATATTTAATAGCAACAACTGCAGGTGGTCTGGTAGACACCAAACATGACACCACAAATGTAACTGAGTCAGGTTTTGCTATGTTTTGTGGTTGCTGTATTCTAGTTATGATGGTTATTCAGCTTGCTTTCTGGGAGAAGGATATTGAGTGGTACATTGTGAGGGAGATGCAGAAAGCTGTAGGTGAAGCAAACATAATCCTCTCTGAGCAGAAGGTGTTAATGGGCTGTCAGTCCAATTCCAAAATTAATCTGGTATATGTCATTTTGGATGGTTGCAAACTGGACTTTGCCGCAACATTTTCTGAGCAGGCTGTTGCTGAGGATATGTTTCGTAGAGCGTTGCTCTTCTTCTCATCGGGATACACCTGCTGTCTTGCCAAAAGACACTTTCCTTTTCCTATGCCTGACTCTGGAGGTCACTTGGAGGGAGGAGTGTGTTTCTGTCAGTATGTCTCCCAGCAGCTGAGCAGAGAAGAATGGAAGTAGGAAGAAAAGAACTTCAGGATGTATTGATGATCCAAAAGATGTGGAGCAAATTGTCAGTTTCAGAAAAGCTTATTGTAACTTTGATAACATTACCGCTGCTTGCATGCAGTTGCTTCATAATCTTATCTGACAAAATCCCAACCAACAACCATCATTTTCTGTGAGTAGACAAAGAAACCAGTGACAGCCACTAAAGTGATAGTTTGGTTTCTCTGACATGTGGTCATATTAGGCACCTATCCATACTTAGTGTACTATGAAACAACTAGTATGCAGCAACAAGGAGTATTTCAATCTATCTAAAAACAGAGTCAACGAAAAAAATCTATATCAGTTTAAAAATACACTATTTTTAGAACATTTTCACCATTTTTCCTTGCTGTCACTCAGCTCTTTAATGGCTGTGAATTTATACTTTGACATTATTCTATTCTGTGCCACCAGACTCCATTGAAAAAAACTTCTGGTGTGATTTTTTAAGGGAGGTTTAAATGTTCTTTACTGGTTTTAGTCAAAAGTGTGAACTTACTGTTGAAAGTAATCCACTGAAGAAGGTTGAAAAGGCGTATTTTTTCAGGTATTTTTTTCAGTTTTTACGAATTACCTTTATGTGATGAGTTCATTTGCCTAATTTGCTTTTATCAGAGAAACCAAATGGGCACCATTAATCACCAGTAAGATGTTACCACAGTAAACTGATATGGGACCACTTAGACTTCTATGAATAATAGTAGTGTGTCATGCCACTACATCATTGTGTGTTTGTGAATAAGAGCAGTCCAAGTAGTAAACACTAAACGAAATTGGTATCTTTGCAAACATATGCATATCACTTTCACATTCTAGTTGGCATTTGACTCAGTGTTCTGAGGCTGAATTCAGTTTACTTTATCAGTCTGCTAGGGGTGCACTGTTTCTCGTTTCATTTACAGATTCATATGCAGTAATGTCTTTTGAGCCATTTACCAAATGTAAGTGCATGCATTATACAGTACAGTTTATTTGTGATTAAGGCACGTCTAGTGAAACCTTATTACATTTCACTGAATTAAACCTTTGACAACATATTCTGCAGCCAATAAACATCCCTTGTACAACCTTCTCTGTTAGCGTTCATGTGGTTTCTCCAGGAAGGAACGTGCATTTATATTTTATGTTTTAAATCATTTTAATTTTACAACTAGTGTTAGCTGTCACATTTTTGTGTTTGATCATATCAGATACCATTTTATTTGCTAATTAGCTCATTAAAAATGTATTACGTCGTCAGCACAGTATTTGTTTTCTCAAAAGAATGAGTGCGCTCCTTGCAAAAACCATGGAGAATGGTAACAGAGTAGGAAAACACCCAGGGCAGTTTCCTGAAAATAAAGACATTTATCCTGCTCTCAAGCAGAGAATGCTACAATAATTCATTATTGAATAACTCAATAAATCAGCTGAATAAACCAGTGATTCATTAATTCATTATTGCACACAAAAGCTAATAAGCAAGTTTCAGTTTAACCTTCTGTTAGGACTTTTGAAAGATTGATTTTTGATTCCCGAAGCTGTAAATGTTTTATAAAGTTAAATAGCACATAATTCACCCATTTGCCAGGGAGTTGACTGAAAGCAAAGAAGCAAGTGTGCTCAAAGGTGCAGTTCTCAGTCCTCATTAAGATAATTTTCATCCTTACGATGCTGGACACCGTGAATCCAACCAGTGAGTATAAATCTGATTTGGGGCTTTAGTGGGTCTGAGATATAATATTCTGTTATCTGTTGCCCTTTTGACTAAATTTTGTTGACCTTTCCCAACTGACGCTACCTTATCGGACACAAAGACCAGTTTGAGATGTGAGTGCTGCAATGAAGCACACAAAGCACAGAAGACGGATCAATATTTGCTGTTCTTTATGAGTAAAGGGATTCAGGATATGAAACTGAGACATGACAGTGTTGCCAGAAGGGTCTGTAGGAATAAATCCTGACAAACAGTAGAAAGAAAGATTGCACGCTTCATGGGTTGTGCTTGATGAGAAGTGGAAATGTGCTCTTACTGCTGCAGTACAATTAAAACTGCATTTGTATGGTTTAAACGTACATGTCTTAGGTTAAAAAGGAACTGCCTTGCTGCCATTTAAGCATGTAGTGTGCACCCATGCTGAACGTTTAAGGATAATTGCTCACGGAAGAGGCATCATAGCGACAGCGTTCTGTCTAATCCTCGACAATGACTTTCATGCTGATTTAGTTCAATCACCTCTGCTCCCGTCATGTCTATTAATGCTTTATTTCTTCCAAATTGCAGTGTGTATATGTGTCGGTGTGCACATGCAGATGTGCTTGGAATTATTTATACATGAAATTATTGCCTGATCCACATGAAGTATTCCTTTATTCAAATAACAGCGATGTGAATTATTATGTTCTTACATGCAATAAGCCTTAAGCGCTAAAACTGCATAGCTTCTTTTAAGTAACTCTCACAATAGCTACTGTTAAAGTGTGACATGTTTTGAATTTCATTGGAGTTAATTAAAAAATTCCTCCGCCATGAGGTTCAGTACAGGGAGACGCAGGACAAACACATGGAAAATTACTTGCTGGACTTATGGAAATGACTGACACTTACAAATTACTGGGTCTGTTATTCTTTTATGGATTTACTCTTTAGGTCTAAGTATACATTTAGTATGGAATAGAATGGTGGCTAGCAAAGTTTGCAGATTCTTCCTTCCTGCACAATAACAAATCAGATTCACTTGCTGAAAGCTGACAGCTAAAAACTGTCCCTTACAGAGATAACAGGAACTGTGCTTAGCTAGAAAACTGTTAATCTGCTGCCCTTTAACTTGTGGATGAATACTGATGAATTTCTAATTCTGATCCTGGTTAGCACTGTTGCCTTGCAGCTAGAAGATCCCCGGTTTGTATCCCGGCCTGAACCTGGAATCTTTCTGCATGGAATTTGCATGTTCTCCCTGTGCATGCGTGGGTTCTCTCCGGGTACTCCAGCTTCCTCCCACAGTCCAAAAGTATGCAGAGGTTAACTGATGATTCTAAATTGTCTGTAGGTGTGAATGTGAGAGTGCTTGGTTATTTGCCTCTCTATGTGTAGAGCTGTGATAGACTGATGATATGTCCAGGGTGTCCTCTGCCTTCGCCCCAAGTCAGCTGGTATAGACTCCAGCTCGCCATGACCCTAATGAGGATTAAGCTGGGAATAGATGGGATGGATCATTCCGATTCGGAATCACTGCCTTGCATTAAGTGTTTTTTTTTTTTTTTTATATTCCTGTTCCTATAGAGCAGCTCTGGCTTGTTGTGTAAGAGTATGTTTGCAATGGCCACACTCTGACAAAGCACAGCATACTGACCACTGGGTGCTGTCTCACATAAGAGTTTTTCTGAAAAAAGTAATTTTCTCTATATATTCTAAAAATTCAGGTTATTGCTAAAAACTATTAAACTTCCACTGTTTGGAATATTTTACGCACCTTGATTCTACCCTTGAATAAGACAACAAACACACTGCTGGTTTGAATTTATTGCTAACGCTACGGAGAATGAAAAAAATCATTGCAATGGGAAAGAAGTTTTACTAGACATTGGGGGAGACATCACTCTCCTCTCCCCCCCTGAGTAGCAGTACAAATGTAATAGCATTCACAGTGAATACAAACCCTTTTCCTATTGGCTCGTTGTAGATAAGTTTAGATTTAAACCTTATGGTGCGGTGTGTCAAAGCATGTAAGAAAGGCTGAGTTCATCTTTCCAAGAATGAAAGCCTTTTAAGGTAAACACATCTCCTCTAGTTGGCCTCACACGTTAACCTTTTTGACCCCTTAGGTAACTCTTACATAATTAAACTGAACTGCATGAAAGTTACTCTACTAACATAAATTTGTTCCCCGACAACAAAGATGCATGTGTAGAAAATCAACAAACAGATGCTAGATGATAACCTAAGAGCTCATGGTTGTATTTACTTTTACATCACCGACGTAAACAACTGCTGAGAGATGCTGATCAGCTACTCATATTCAAAGCTAGAGTGCTGGACTTCTACAAACAAATAAAGATTGGTTCTTTCAGTATTTCATGGTATGCTGAAGTTTTTAAAACTAGCTTTTGCTGTGATTTTACTGTGCTGGCACACTTGTAGTGATGAAAACCAGCAAATATTTGGTCTGCCGGAGATGAAGAAGGGAGCAACTGTAGTGACAGAGATGGAGTAGCTGACAGCAAAGAGGAGTACTGTGGAGCATATGGTGGAAAAACCTAGACAGCACCTAAGAAAAGTTCCTGACTGCCAAGATGCAAAAGAAGCTCAGCATTCAAAGGAAGACATGGCAGTATAAAAAACAAACGCCATAAGGTAATAATGCATATTACCTGCATAATGCATCAGCAGTGTGTGTGTAATTATTACTCTCACAGCAAGAAGTGGAAATGAAAGTTCTTAACTGGTGCAGAAAAGCCCAAACATCTAAACAGATCCACAAAGATTTTTGCTCACAAAGTTTATGTTAGTAGCAGCCAGTCCAAAGCAGCTAAACATGATGAGTTACTTATAAATCATAAAGCTTTTTGAATAAATGGCATAGCCGTTTAGTTAGTGAACTGTAGGAGTGCTGGTAATGTTTCCAGTTTGCCCATTTCCGTTTTAGGCGCTGGCCTAAACTAAGGGCTTCATATTTAATGTGAGCTATTTCAAACTTTTCAGTGGTCTCCCTTTTATTCATATATAAACCAGGCAAATCATATATAACATTCAAATGATGGGAAAAGCATCAGGCATGCAAGTTTTATTTTGGTAAAAACTGAATGATGCACTGAAGGGTGTAGCACAGATATGAGGTGTAAAATAAAATAGCGCCCAACTGCTAGTTAAGAGTAACACAAAGAGATGATGTGACACTCTACATGCTACATTTAGCCCTCATTAGTTATTTGAAAAGGCCGGTCTCCATCAGAATACAGTTGCTCTTCTTGAACATAGGTGCAGCTGCTCTGATGGGCTGTGATGGGTGACACCGTGGCTCGACACGGTTGGTGCTCGGACCGGGGCTGCTGCAGTCTGTGTCCAGATGTTACCATCTGTCTTCTGAAAGATGTGTTACTGACACACCACAGCTCCCCAGGAATACAGACGTCTTTACACAGCACTCAGGCAGCAAACCATCGCTGAACTCCCACAACTGCTGCACCTCTTCAGTGTTTGTTTGGTTTTCTTTCCAAATGTAATGGTGCCGACTTGAGCTTAAGCAGCCACAGCTGAGAGACTCTCACTGTCGCCACAGCCTGGGTCAGTCTACCACATAATGCATAATTTATCGTAATAGAGCTCAACTTTTTTCAATGAGTCAGAGGAAATGCTGCGAGGCAGCACAAAACTTATTGCAAGGGAATACAAAAGTAGCCTGCAAAAAATTACTGCAACACGGACAAGGATGAAGCAGATTATGTAAATAAAAATACATCATATGAGAATCGAATAAATGTATACAAGATGGAAAAGAGTCCAATGTGTGAATTTATTAAATAGAAACATCTGGAAAATGGATTTTACCCCTCTGCCTTGAGCCACTGTGTTATGATCCTGCTCCAGCCCCTGCCCTTCTTTCCTCTTTTTCCCCATTTTCCTCCTTTCTCCCTCATGTCTCTCGCCCTCCTGCTCTCCCTGTTCACCTGCCTGCATTCTGCCATCAGCTGATTACTGCAATGAGTGTCACCTGCAATAATTAGTTAATTCACCAGTTCTCCTACCTCACCTCCAGTATTTAAGCTCCATGCTTCCATTCACTCCCCGCTGGATCATAGATTCACATCCCTTTTTAGATTCTGTTGCCCTCCAAGATTCAGTTTCCACATGGACTTTGCTTCCCCACCATTGGACTTCCGTTTTCCCCCCTCCTGGATTTTCCCCATATGGACTCAGTTCTCCTCCCGGATTCTCACCAGCCCTGCTTCAGTCTCCAGCCTGTTTTTTCCTGCCTCGCCTCCGTCTGCCCCTGGATTCCCTCAGCCTGTCTTCCCCCTCTGTTGTCAGTTCCCCCATCTTGTGAGTATCCCTCTTTAGCTTAGTATTGTTTATTCACTTTAGTTTTGGAGACGTCCATTTTTGCGTTCTTAGTGTTGGTTTGTAGAGTTTTGAGTAGTTTGGTTTAGTTCAGGTCCTCCCAGTTTGGTTCTCCATTTTATGTATTGGTTTAGTTATCTGGTTTAGTAAAACTCTTTCCTTTATTTACTTATCGACCAGTTTCTGTGTCTGCGCTTTGGGTTCTCCAGCCCCCACCGTAACACATTGGGCTAAAAATGAAAAAATTTCCACCACTGATTGTATCTTTCATTCGTGATTTTAAATACTGCAGCACATTTTGTGGCATACTAAACAGTATTATGGTGTGACAGACAGGACCTTTGTTTTCCTTGTGTAACCTAAAACCATCCGCCAGATGCCAGACACATTGGGACCGGAAAGGTGTTCATTTTTCTATCAGTCAATCCCCAAAGCCACAGACAGCATATACAGCAATTACGTATTGGCATGAAAGTCATGTGTATTTTGGAAATCTGCAGAGAAAAAAGTGAGTGTTTTTGCTTGGGAGACTAGATTAGATTAGGCAGCACAAGGCGCCACACAGTTAACTTGTCTAACCTTTGATCAAGTCTGCATCGAGTTGCACTGAGTCAGAATGTGGTCCTCAGCTGTACAATTATTTTTTTACACCAAGAAAAATATTTTGCAAATTAAAGGCAGGTTATTAGACACAAGGAGCGCAGCATAGGCAGTGAATGTTGTAAATTTTCCTGTGTTGCTGTGGAGGGAAACGTCTCAAGTGTGAGAAAACATGTGACATCACTTGTGTCTCGGCTTGGCGATTGCAATATTTTAACAGAAAGCCTTTTTTAATAACTGTGATCCCAGGCAGGCAAGATCTAACATCTAAAATACACTGTCTGCTTGAGGGGTAGGGGGACTGTGGATCATGATTGTTTCAACGCATCTGTATTCTTGATCCACACGCTTGGATTCTGGGATGCTCAAATTGAGATCCAGGGAGTTTGGAAGCCAGGTCAGTGCCTTGTGCTCTTTGTTGTGTTCCTCGAGTCTTTTCTGAGCTGGTTTTTTTTTTTGCGGTCCGGGTGCATCGTCATGCATTCAGGAGTTTGCTAACATCTGGGAATGCCATTGCCATGGTTAAGGTTTAGTTAGGTTTAAGCATTGAAACATACTACCTGCTTAGTATCAAGAAAAGTTTGTGGTTATGCACAACTGACAACTTAGGGTTAATGGACCTTTGCGTTCAGTAGGGTTACGGTTAATAAACACTTGGTTAAGTTTGGTGAATGACTGCGGTCAAAAAAACATTGAGTTGGAAATGGGAAACAAACAGCAGCAATAAGGTGTGACGTTTTGCAATCCATCCATCCACCCTGACCTCCGCTCTATAGGAACACTGCTGTCACCGGACTCCCTCTTTGCTCCCACCACATTTATTATGTCCACTAGAGGAATTTGTAACTTGAATGTAAATATGTTGTTTTGAGGCACTTGCTGAACGGGTTGCTGCTGTGTTTCTTCAGGGGAAAACAGTCTCTTGAAGTTTTTCTTTCTGTTTTTGGAACTTCACCCGTACCACTAAAAGTTAGGATATCACAACTTCTGCTCAAAAACAAAATGGTTGGACCAAACTGAAAAGTCTTGGAAAAACCTATTTGAACTGCAGAAGAAACTTGAGCACAGTAGGACGCAGTCCAAATCAACCCAAGAAAAATACAGATTCTTGCCACAATGTGGTTGAAAACAAAGTCTTAAAGAGAAAGAACACCAGCACTTGCAACATCATGATGGGCCACCAGTGGATAAGCTGACTGAGTTTTTCTTTTGACTTCACAGATCTCTGTATGATGGCATGCCCGCTTGGATGAACTGAGGTATGTCAGATTCCAGCCATCGTAAATTGTGAAAGAGCAAAACAGCAAGACTCTTTCCTACCTGAAAAAAGTAGAATACTATGGAACAAACCAATCTGAATTTGAACTAACCCTATCAAAGTCAGAATTAAACAGAAATGCTCGTCAACCGCTGCACTGTCTTCTACAGTTCAGTTTTTGATCTCTCCTCCAAATTTATAATACTTTTAACTAAGGGCCTCATGTTGGTGCAAACCAGAAACTGTGGTTTGAAACAATAGCCAGCTTGTCAGCGTACCTCTCTGGAGAAATACAGGTGCAGCTCTACAGCTTGCTTCTGCCTCCTTGTGTCATTGTTTGTGCCTGGAATGTCAAGAGAAATGTGATAAGTGGCCTCCTGAGGAAAGATGGTGTGTCAGCTTTGACAAAAATAGGAGCCACTTCATTTCTCCTCTGTTGTGTTGGGCTGCCTGTGTGGGCATGATAGGTGAAGAAGAGGGAGGTTAGTGTCTGTGGGGGTTATTTTATTCAACTGCATAAATTTATATTTGCCATCTTCATATTGAACCACTACGTAGAATAATGTATTAGGTAAATATGAAAGGAAGTGAAGTTTTAAGTTGTATGGAAGACTTTCCATGCTGAACACAACCATGACATTGCCTGAGTGTGAAGAGGTCATCAGGGGTTATGTATTGAGTGTTTATGTGCATCCATGTGCACAAGTTCTCAGCTCATGTTGTGTGCTTTGAAGGCTTTGCTTTAATGTGTCCATAGCATGCCTATCTGCTTTACATAAATCTTCTTTATCATATATATTGCACATTATGTCACTTGGGTCAACAGTGTGGGGCTAAACCAACATCATAAATCAAATCTCTGAAGTGAGTAGAGGTTTGACCAGATACAACCTGACTGGGCAAACCCAACCCCCTTTAAAAAAAATAAATCTCTTATCAGCAGACAACCTGGCCTGCAAGATCCTTAGAAAAAGAAAAATAAAAGCACTGAAAAAGAAGAGAAGAACAGCAGGTCTGAAGTCCAGTTTAGACCATTCAGTGAGTGTTGGGGAGCTGCTCTATGCTGTGATAAATGTATTCTATGCTGGCAAGAACCTAACGCAGCAAATTGCTCTCTAATACTCCGTTAGCCATGACTTGAATATGAAAGAATGGGCACCTTGTGACACGTGCCAGCTATCAACACTGCACGTGCCACAATAAATACACCAATTCTGGCCGAGCTCTCTTGGCGGAAGAAAACAGATTCTGCATGTTGGATGTGCAAAGTATAGCAGATAAAACTGAACTGCTGGGAGATTTGTTAGGGGTTTGCAAGATAGTGGATTAAACTGCATCATTTTATGTTATATTGTATGTTAAGATGTATCAAAAATATGAATTCAAAGTTTATTGACTTCCTCTTCAAAGTCTTGATTTACTATTATTCACCTAGAAAAAAAGTCATATACAAGTTAGAGGTCTCCATGGATTTATTGTACTGTCTAATAATGTCTCCGGCAGACTTCTTAATGCACTCCTAGGATTTATTTTATAGATGATAACGTTATGTGGAAACCCACTCTAAAAGCCCTCACATACGCTGGTTATGTAAAGTGCACACAGATACAGACAGTATATCAGACACAATATGAGAGCAAAGAATGTGAGCTACACAAGCTGTACCTGCTGCACAGAGTTATTACCATCCAATAAAAATTTTGGTGGTTCAGTAAATCTTACAGAATCTCTTAGATTTCGTGTAAAATTGTCGTTTTACTAGTTACGGGTCTATTTAATGAGGCCTTGGAGAAGTGAATTAAGGAGGCTTTTCCACAGATATGGCAGCTGTTTGGCACCTAAAGAAAAAGAAGGAAAAATGCACCTACATAGAGAGATATGTTTCTGTAATAATTAGAAATTATTTCAAAAGTCCTTTGTTTATGTAGTAATCAAAATTTCATTGGAGGCACTTTAATAGCTGCTGCCTGTTTTATGAGCTTTCCCATAAGATTCCAAAAAACAACCCAAAACGGCTTACGACTTGGCATAGCATGCATCCCATCAGCTTTTCATTATCATTTTTTCAGGAATCTACAGGCACACAATGTTAAGGGGCCAATTGTCTGCCACAGATCACAGGCTGCATTCTGCAGGAATCCTTCTTTCAAAGAAGAGACCATGGGATAGAGAGAAAAAGAACTTTTCAAACTCCAGACAGTCACTGAAATGCCTACCAATCCATCAGTGAGCCCAACAGCAGCAGATGTAAATTGCAGACACCACAAAACAGCAACTTGATCAGTGATCCCACGCAGCCTTCTTTGCGACAGCCGAGCCCTATAACCTTGCGGCAAAGCAATACGTTAAGGCTGCCGGGCTGAGGTAATGTTGTACCTGCTGGAGACGGTTCAGAGGACGTTTGTGTGGTTACCTGGAAAATCACAAATTATAGTCTTGCCTAGAAGAGCGAAAAGTCTCTTTTGTATTCTGCAATCCAATGTACTCTTGCAGTCGGCCATCTAAAATAATTGGAAAAAACACTTAGGCAGATTGACCACTTCATGTTGGGGAGAAAAAGAAAATGAAGAAAGAAGAAAGAGCTAAAAAGTTGCTTCTTCCTTGGCAGCTGACTGGCTTTTCTCAGCTCTCTGCAGGCAGACAAGAAGGATGTGAAAGTGAAAGCGCTATTCTGTTTACATCTATTTTATGCTGAGCCCCTGACAATCCACGTTACTTTCCTGCTGATCCATATGAAGGGTTGGTGGGTTGGTTCAGTCTAGTTATTAAACACTGCAAGTTAAGAGAAACACAGCGATGATGTGACAGTTTACATGATTCATTTAGTGCTTTTGCTCAGTTTGAAAGGCCAATCTATGACAGTTTAGAAAAGGTTTTCATGCCGTTTCAGCTGCTCTGCCTGAGGTGACAGGAGGCGATGTGGCCGAATATGATTATTATTCGGCCGTCGGATGCTACTGTGGTTCAATCTGTGGTGTTATGGACATGTCCAGCTGTCACTGCACACACACACACACACACACACACACACACACACACACACACACACACACACACACACACACACACACACACACACACACACACACACATACATACATATATATATACATACACACACACACACACACACACACACACACACACACACACACGCACGCACACGTGCACACACACACACACACACACACTAAGTGTAGTCATCTTTACACCAATTAAAAATGAATGTGTGACAGCCAGAATAGTAACAACCAAAGCCACGCTGACAGCCAAGTCATCCCAAGGCTGTGGTCCTAATCGCAGTCTGTCTGGACAGCAGCAGTCAGTAAGACGGCTGGTCAACTCTGATTTTCACTGTCGTCACATCCATCAGTGGTCTACAACCAAATGCATGGCATAGTATAATAATACAGCTCCGTCTTTGTCTATGGGTCAAATACAAAAGCTCTTATACAGTTTGCAAAAATACATGAGAATATATTACCACAGCGATCTTTTTGGGGCTTTGTAGACTTAATGTGACACTATTTGAACAAGAAAAGCACTCAGAGAGCGCAGTACTCTGTCAAGGCTGTGCATTCCCCCATATGACATTGTCAGAAATGCAGCATTTTTTTTTTTTTTTAAAGAAATGTAGCATTTGTTTATTAGTTATTGATAATCAGAAATCATGGCAACATAGAATGTGGCCATTTAATATAGATGTACCCACAAACACAAGAACCTGGGTTGAACACAGTGTTATGTATGTGTACATTATGTACGGATACCGAATCACATGACCTAAATATGTAGTGGGCTGCAGGAATTGATGGGACTCAGAAACACCCCCACAATTTAATCAACTGTTCCTTGTATCATTTCCGATGGATAAGTCCCGATAAGTCTGCAGCAGTGGATTTGTAGTAGGATCTCAATCATGTGATCGTCAGCAACTTGTCGTAGTTACAGTGACGCCGTGCCGCTATCTCGGAATGATACAGAAATCTTTAGATTATAATAAGCCACATCACTGCCAGAATCTAATCACTTGGTCCTTGAGTCATCTCTGACCATCCTTGAAAATTTCATCCAAACCTGTGAGCCCATTTTTGAGTAATGTTGTGAACGGACAGACAAACAGACGGATAGACAGAAACAAACAAACCATCGCCAGTCGCCACATAACTCTGCCACGTTCCTTGGCGGAGTAATAATTCTAGAGCGCTATCAAGTCACAAATAGACCATTAAGGCTTGATGACGCTTACGTATTTCGGTTTAGTTTGGTTTCACCGTTTTGAACTGTTTTGTTTACTTTATTGCATTTTTTAAAAAGAAGTTTTAAACAGTTTATAGGTTTAATCAACAAATAATTTGTTTTCATTGCTGCTTATTGCTCAGTCAGCTTGAGCTCAAAATGAAGCTTCTCAACACCTTTTGGATGAATTGCCATGACATTTTGTGAAGACATTCGTGGATAGATTATAAACATTTTGATGATCTGCATTTTTTATTTAATCTTCATTTACAGATCATTTTTAAAATTTGTTCAGTACTTAAATTGTTGATTGAATATCAGAAATTCAGGTGAAATAAACTCAACGCATGACTGTACCTTTAAGTGCAGCTGTATAGAAGAACTATAATGGATGTAGAGGCAGAGTTGTGATAACATATTCTTCCTAAAGAAGATAATGAGATTTGTTTGAGCCTGTGTGTCTCTGTGTGTGTCTGTCTGTGTGTGTGTGAAGAATGTTGTTGCGTGTGAATACTGAGCAGTTTCCTCTGTGAACCTGATTTGTGGGTCCGTGTTGCTGGAACGCAGATCACCGGGGTCACAGTTACTTTGACGAGCCTGGTTCCAGTCACTGACTCACCAACATGTTTACAATTTCACACAAATCATTGTTCTACTTTGTATTTCATATGGAAAATCGTATCTGTGTATCAATCAGTATGGAAATGTCTTCCAATCAGGACACTGTGCAGTCACTTAATGATACAGGCCAGGGAGATGAACTGTGACATTTTAAAATCTCTGATTCTAAATTTGAAATATTGTTGACAGCTGTGCCAGTTAATAGAAAACAACTCATCCACAAGCTATAATAGAGTCATCAAAGGCCCACTGAGTGCTTCTCAGCTCCCATGCTGCTGAAATATGACCGTCTCACATGTTGAACAGATGTATGAAGAGCAAATGTGCTTTTTTTTCTATTTGTGTACACAGGGACAGACCAAACACCATAGAAAAACATAGGCACCATGTCTGTGTCAACACCATCCATTTCTAAAAGCGACATTTAGACGCAGCTTGCCGCCAACTTTGTTAAGTTAGTTGACTAAAAAGAAACCAAATTTGGGCGTAATAAAGACACCTGGTTGGAGCCGAGGTGTCCCAGATCAATATGTAATTAATTGCGGGACTTTTTGCAATATAGTTGACATTTTTGCTGTTTTCAGGCCTAAAATCAACATGACCGTCTATAACCAAAACCCACATGGCATTTTTAGAGAAAGATTCTTCTAAAATATTATATATACAGTTGAGTAAAATTGAAATTGAAAGTTATTTATGAAGATATTGTAGTAAACCTGTTGACATGCATTAAATCCACACTTGACTCACACACTACTTTATATTAAATAACTAAGAAAGCCTTGGAGTCTTGCCAGTCTTTTCTTCAGGAGGAAATGACATCATGTGGAGCAGGTCATGTGATTTGGAACTAACACACTTCCTTGAGAGGTGTTTTTTGTAATGGGTAACTTAGTTGAAAGTGAGAAACTTGCCCCATGCTGAGATTTCTTTAAAATAGAAACTGGCCAGTTTCCTGTTCCTGATTTCCTGTTTTTAACTCTTGGTCGATGTTTGTTCGTGCAAACATGTGTCCACATTTATTAGTATCAGCTGGGTTTGATGACATCTACCCCCTTTGTTCTGTTGAGCTTGAAAGCATGTTTTGGACAAAAGTGTCTGCAAAATATATATTGAGATTCAAATTGGATGCTTTGCTTCAAGATACTGCATTGATAGTGGTGCTTATGAACGACAACAGTTCAGGCTAATTGCAGCAATAGCCTGTTAACTCACGATTTATGATCTGCACTAATGTCCAGAGAGAATCTGAGAAGTAGTTTGGCCTTTGTGTAGCAGGGAGGTAAGAGAAAGTGCTGATGAGCACAGAGCAATGTTCACCTGCACTTAACATGCACAAATAGTAGAAATGGTATGCAAACTCATTCCATCCAGCATTATACAGACATTCTTGTTTTTGCAACGACAGAGGGCCTTTTCTGTGTTGTGATCTCTCTGACCACTCACCACAATCCTGCCAGTAGAAATCCCACTTTGCAACAGTCCAGTAAACATGTCGAAAGTCTATTTTCCATGTAATCTGTACCTTATGAGCTAAACCTCATATAGTGTATAAGCACTCATGTATGTACTGTAGAAATAAATACCCAGTCTAATATTTACTTCATCGTACATAAATAGCAGCACAGTGAAACAGTCACACACAATAAGAACATGACAGAAGGAAGAGGAGGATTGTAATTGGGTAAAAGGCCAAGCTTGAGTACTCTGTGTACCATTATCAGCCAGGTGGCCCCAAACTCGGACGACTCTATTTCTGTTTGCCCTTCAGCTCTCTCAACAGGGCACTGCGGCTAGGACAGGATATGTCATCAGCAGATTTAGATTCTGTATAATGTGCAAACAAACTGCAAAGGGGCTTATTTGTGTAAAAAAAAAAAAATCCTTTTATCTGATTCAGTGAGGAATTCCCGGCATCTTAGTTTGTGTAGCAGAAGCTCCGGGATAATACATGCAGCAAGGCCACCCACTAAATGTACTGACAAACTGTGATTTATCTTTCTTGGTGATATGTTGCATTTCATAGTAAACTATTTGATGTGCTTTTCATGAAGATTCAGAGTTCTGTGGTGACCACAGTGAGCAGCAATTCTGACCAGCTGCTAGGCCTGTACGAAAAAGCAGCATTTGGGGTTAGCAACGTAGCTTTAGTTTTTCCTCTGGCTTTTCAGAGCTTGCAGTGTCTGCAGACCTGAAGGCCAACTTTTCAAGCTGTTCTGTTTGAGATCGAGAGAATACAAAGGACATAGAAGATGATTTCATTATGATTTTTACCTTATATTGACATAAAAATGCCAATTACAGGGTGCCCCTGTAGCTCAAATGGTTGAGCGGGTGACTCCTAAACAGGGGCTATAGTCCCCGATGCAGCGGCCATGGGTAGAAGCCTGACCCGTGGCCATTTGCTGCATGTCCTTCCCCCAGTCTTCTCCCTATGTCTCCTGTCTGTCTCTCCACTGGCTACTATTATAAAGGTTAAATAAGCCCAAAAAAAAACTTTAAAAAATGAAGAATGCTAATTACACGGTTAGTTCAAATGCAAATCTTAACAACCTAATTATTATTATTACTGTAATAATTTGTAATTTGGGTGGAATAAACCTTTCAAACCTTAACTTGTTCGTTAAAAAGCACTATTTGGGTGGAATAAACCTTTACAATGACAGGTACTTGGACATGAAGTAGTACTTTGTGTGGAGTACTCCTCGAATAAACCTTTTAAATTATAAGTATATTTTGAGTGAAATCATCCTTTAAAACACTAAATTGTGCATTCTAGTGATCATCTACTGTAGTAGGTGGCGCTGTCTTGACAAAAAAGGCACTAAACATAGAAGTGCGGTCCTGAGAGTGCAGCCTCTGGGTCTAAAGACACATAGCTTCGGTGGACATTCACTTCTTGAGGGGTACATCGTCATGGTAACTGATGAGGAACACCTAACCTGCTCCACTGGATATTCGAGGTAACGTAAACATGCGTAGCAGCAACTTCTGCTGACCAATCAGTTCTCTTGTAAGATGGCATTAGCAGCCTGACGATTCTATGGAGCTCAGTATATGGATAGTGAGAAGGGAAGAGTTTTTAGAGAGCACCTAAATCCATTATTCAAAAGAGTACAAACTTAATTTTAGTCACAACTGCTTGTGCCATAATAAATGGGTACTGATAAGTTAGGTAACTCGTGCATTCACACAGCCTGTATGTTTTTACCTTACTGCTTTGCTTGCTTTTAGCCTGTGCTATGTTCTTAAATTCCTCATATTGGTTTATGTCTATAGTAGTATGCAGCTCTAGATGTGTCCATGTTGGTGACTGGTCATCTGCTGCTAACACTGTCCCTTTCACATTACCACACTCGTGGTTAGCTTCAGTTTATAACCAGCTTAATGTGACTGCTTACTGTGTTTCTTTGGCTTGGTGAAGTCAGATAAGAAAAATATATCTCTGATTTGATGGGTAAAAATTGACATACTCAACATCAAATAATTACCAGTCCATTAACCTATGCTATTTTTGGATTGTTATTTTATTTAGTCCTGGCTGTGCTCATATGTTCATTGTTTTCCTTTGGGCTGCTGTAAGAAGTCAGAAAGCTACTGTAAGTCTCCAGAGAGAGAGAGATAGGACTCAATACACCTTATTTAACACAATAGAAGTGCACTTACTGGACTCATCTTTTATTTCTTTTAAGGCTGGCTGGGCAGAAAGATACGATAAGAGGAGGAACTGGTTTTCTTATTTGATTTCCTTTTTTGTAATTTTGTGTAAAATTTTACTTCATCCAGCAGTTATAGTAAAGTTGAAGTGCACTAAAACCATCACTGGTTAACAGCACCATACACAAAACCAGCCTCTGTGTATGTCCCATGAATGTGTGGGACACATGTCCTTATCTGCATCCTAAAGATAGGGAGTGTGAGAATGTAAACAAGCTTAGAGACACTAAGTGATTCTCCGTGTAAAAGTCGACACCCATATAGACACCCATTATATATAACAGCCTCTTTATAGCCTCCAGGCTTTGAAAGAGGCTCAGTTGGCAACTAATAGGTGGAAAAGCCTGCAGGATTTAAAGGTGGTGGATGTTTTTATTTGTTAAATTAATCACATTTTTACGTAATAAGAGTTGCGAAAAGGTATGTCTAGTCACAGACAGCAGTAATCCCACAAGCATTTCACTGAAACTCAGAAAAGAAAACAAATAAGAAGGCGGAGACAGAGAGAGTGACAGGGAGGAAAAGAATCTTTAAATAATCAAACCAAACAGTTTGGATTTTAGACACAATTTTTTATAAATCTGCTTCATGGTCTAGTTGCCCAGGGGGTTGATGTTATTGGGTCACAGTGTGTGGCTTTAGAGAAAAAGCAGTGAGAACATTGCTGTCTACTCTCCTGATAGATGACACGTTATGTCGATGCCTCCAAGTTTCCCATAAGTTGTGATTGCAGGAACCAATGGATGCATGTCACACACTCGCCAAAAAACTCACCCACACATCTTTAGAATTTCCACTAAGCTAATTTATCTTCACATAAATAACTCAGCTGTGTTGTGCTGTTTATGTTGGATAAAACTTTCTCACCATGTGTATGTACATCCTTTAAAACGTCTCAATACAGGAGTTTCTGACACTGATCATAACTGTGACCGAAAACATTATACAGGCCAGGAAGAGCCTTTGAGGAATCAGGTGGTGGTGAAATAATTTCATCTGTAAAGATCAAGGGTCAGTTTCTCCCTCTTTGGTTTAGGTAAGAGATTATTTTTTCAGTGAAAAGCTTTCAATCTTCAAGCAGCCTCAGCTTTCTGACTGATACTGACAGCGGGAGTGGTTTCAAAGCATTTTCCTGAAAGATACGGGGGGAGTTTTGCTCACGCAGATAACAACGTGATCGTACCTCAGAGCAGATGTTTGTAAAGAAAAAAGTAGAAATAACCTGACCACACAGCAGAGAATGTTGCTTTCTTATAATGTCCCGCATTAGCTGTGGGAGTGGGTCAAGGGTGATATAAAAGACTATTATCTTGAAAGTGCGGTCAGTTTAGATTACTGATAAGTCTTGCAAATGTAAATCAGGTTAAATAATCAAGATTGTCGCATGGGTGATGCCTCTGTAAACTACGTCTAAAATGAGATAAACTCATCAGACCTTTACCTTTTGGAATATGAACACACTTTGGCAGTATTTTACTTCATGTTTCATCTGCCTTCTAAATAGTCTTGGTCATAATCCAAATAGAAAATGTTCTCGACTGCCACAGATGAAAGACATGATTCTTTCATTTGTGATTTTAATTTTGTATCCCAGATATCTTAAAGGACATGTAGTCAACTTTATTATTAGTTGTGTTCTGTTGTACTGGCAAGAGCAGGAGTAGTAAACATTGACTGTGTTTTAATTATTATTACTAAGGCTGCTGTTGTCCACATCAACCTTCCTTAGTGCTACCAGGGAATAATGCACCTGTTAGAAAAACAGTCATGAATGAATGAATCTCTAAAAGATTTCATCTTTCCAGTAGTTAGCTGACGTAAGAGATGGACCAACCAACTAACCAACAGGTTCGCAGACTCACATTACCATTTCTAGAGTCACACTGCTACTGTGGTTAAAATCGCAACTGCACTCCGGACGCACACCACAAAAACTATCCAGGATGGTCTCAGTGAACACAACAAAGTGTCCACATCCTCACCTGACTTCCAAACTCCCCAGATTTCAATCTGATTGAGCATCCACAAGACACAATGGAATAAGCCCGATCAATGGAGGCTCCACTCTGCAACCCTCCAGGATCAGTTGCCAAAATTTAGTCCCGCTTCCAGACACCACAGATCACCATCATGTCTCATGTCCACGCTCTCTTGGTCAGATCTGTTTTGGTGACAGGAGGGGGACCTATGCAATATTAGGCATGTTGTAATATTCTGGCAGATTGATGTATTTCCTAATGGAGATCTAAGTGAGATTGTGCCTTAAGTTCTGCTTCTTGGCATCTGTTTTCTTGAATGAATTGTTCATAGTTTTACTGTTAAAGAATCTCTGTGAAAAACACAAACAGTGATGAAATAAGTATTCAGACATCTTACTTAAGCAAAAGTACTAATACTACACAGTGAAAATACCCCACTGCAAATCAAAGTCCTGCATTCAAATCTTTACTTAAATAGAGGGGAACTAAGTACGATCGGCAAAATTTGCCTAAAGTATATCAAATGTTCAAGTATATGTTCCACAGAAAAACTCCCTGCCAGTATTTCACTATTTTATATGATGTTTCCAGATTAAATACTACTGATGTGTTAATGTGCATTTAACTGTAGATGTTTAAAGTTGAGCTTAGTTTAAGTGCTTAATATATTGTTGGGTAGTTTATAGCAGTGTATCGCATTGTGTAAGATCACATGCTGGTAGTGCTGCTGCCCTGTGAGATTACTTATCTAAAGATCTGTTCCGTATGAGATCAGAAAAACATTCCCATTTCCAGCTTTGTGACATGACATATTCCAGCTAATCCACAAGGGTTTTTTAATAGTTTGTATATCTTAAGAGGTAGGAAAATATTCACAGCCCATAAAAGCAGCACTTAAAGACGTTGCCAAAAGTTTCATACCTTGTTAACAAGTTCACATGCTGTTTTTATATGCTGGACGACAGTTCATTGACAAAATAAGCACTCGTGGCTGAGTATTTCCTCTTGAAACTGTTGTGTAATGATGACAGTCTGAAAAACATAGATTTTCATGGTTTTATGTGTTTGAACCAATAATTCATTGTCTGTTTCAGCATTCCTCCTCAGCATTGGTTTCCAGTTTGAACATGTACGGCTGAATGACTCCAGTATTCAAACATGCCATTGTGTAATTTAGAGCAGTTTCACAATGTTTGAGCAGAGTTGTAGGTGAGCTGGTGTGCTGGAGCTGCAGCGAGCAGGGAGGGATGGGTAAAAAAAAGAGGCGAGGACTTCATGGATCTGCACAATGAGAGGGAGCAACATAATTACATTGCAGCACTGTAGCTAAAACACTGTATATGAATATTGTGTACTATACATTACTAAACACTATAATTATAGTTCTCTAACAAAAGAGCAGATTGTTTGAAAATGTAATGAAATGTGAAGAGAATTCTGAGAATGCTAATGGATCTTGCATAAGACGGGATCAGACTCCCATGTCCGAGTGAGAGCAGAACAGCAGGTCATTACACAGGACGAGTAGATGTGAAGTCCACATTAGGCTGAGGAAATGATCTTGAACATCTTGATGACTGACCGAGAATATAGAAACCATTAGGTGCAGCAAGGTTATTTTTGTTTGCTCAAATAAAGTATGGCAGTGCGGGATGTTTTGAGAGAAAAAAAATCTACTGTGTTTTCTTTTTCTGTGGATAAAGGAGTGATTTCATATCTAAGGAACAATATTACGATTCACAATAATGTGATAAGACCTGCTGAAAAGTTGCCATCACACAGCGATCATTTCTCCTCTGTTGTTACTTTAGAACAGCATCTTAGGGTTGATGTTGAGAACACGACAAAACAAAATGAGAGCTATTCTGATCTTGTTCTGATAACAAGAAAGACAGAAAAGGATTTTGCTTTTCAGCATCTAAAGCACAATTGTAGTTGAATGACTTTTACAAAATTGTGTTAGGAGAGCACATCACGACTCCATCAAGTCTTTGTACAGAAAGTGAACAGAATTATGTTAGAATATCTGCACAACATGCAATGAGAGTTCAGCTTTTGTACTTGTAATAACATTTATGTTTTTTTTTCAACACTGGCCTCAGATACAGTTACACAATGGAAGTCGTGCCATAAATAGCCTGCGCTTTTAACTCAGATAGTGACCAGATGTTGTATTGCAAGGGTTAAGATAGTGGAGAAAAGAAATGATTTGCAATGTAATTAACACATTTTCCTTGTGTTGATAAAAATCTTATCATGGTGCAAAATGTAGTATATACGCTGGTCAGTCAGAACATTAAAATCATTTGCCTAATGTTCTCTTTCGAAGTCTCTTTTATGCTGCCACAACATCTCTGACCGTCCAGGTCATGGACACAGGACCTCTGGAAATGTCCTGTGGTGTCTGGCACCAGGATGTTTGCCGCAGATCCTATGGGTGATGTGGGTTTCTGGGTGGAGCCTCCATTAATTCAGATCGTTTCGGCACATCCGGTAATTGCTCGTTTGGATGAAATCTGGGGAGTTTGGAGGCCAGGTCAACGCCTTGAGCTCTTTGTTGTGCTCTTCGAACTGTTCCTGAGTGGTTTTTCATGGCAAAGTGGCATCAACAAGAAAGTAGAAACCAAAGTTTCCCTACAGAGCACAGAATGATAGGTGTCATTCACTACTTACGGCTCTTTCTGCCTCAGTACAGGAACAAACATTCTTAAGGACCAGTCCCATCCTGGAAACCATCTGTTACACCCAGTACTGTCAGTTAGATGCCTCAGGTCTATCTCCTCCAAAGCCATAAGAGGACTGAACCCTGCCAAACACTCACACTAACCGAGTGCCTACTAACAACTTAACCGCTACTTTATGCACCTTGAATTTATTTACTGAAATTACACGTTTACATGTGGTTACATACAACTGCACCTTTTCTTTAATTTTAGCAGTACTTAAGTCATACTTTTTAATTTGTGTTCAGCAAGGTGTAATATCTGGAAGTGCACCATCAGTCACGCTAATGTTTGGTAATGTACCACATAAGCTATCTTCAAAAGAATACGCTATCCCACCGTTTTCACAAAGGCACTTCTACTGGATGTTTTATTTCATATTTTCACATTTCTTAATGTACTTAAAAATGTCTGATTGTGTGAATACACTGATAGGATTGCTAATTAATTCCATTGCACAATTCTATTCTGTTCTATTCCATTTACCTTTCAGTAACTATGACACTGTGGCTAATTGTAAACATGATTTCTAGGAGGCAAGTATGGCTCAGAGTCACTGACACATTGAAGCACACTTTGTACCATGTTTTTGGTCATTTCTTTCTATTTTAAACTCATGTAATTGTCCTCTGTAGCTATTTAATTGCAGTTATTAAGCTTTTTATATGGCAGATATAGCTAATTGGCCTCGCTGCACTGCATGGCCTTTTAAAGTGCCTCACTGTTCTTTGAAGTGTTCTATTATATTTCCCACCCCTTGTAGGTCCACAAATTTAAAGAAAGATGTATTATGCATTCATTTGTATAAAAAGGAAACTGGTGCTTCAAGACAACTTCAACACAAAATTCCTGACAGGAGAGAAAGGTGACATGAGACAGAAGTAGCTACTCTGTAGTGTTCATTACATCATCGATGTAGGTCGGAGTTTCATAACTAATGTTGGTACAGATTTAAATGATTATAAACCTGAATGTCCTGTTTACTGAAGCACTGATTTAACATCAGCCTCGAGGTCAAAGAAGAACACATAAAAGTACATATAAACTTATATAACGAATGCGTTATTGGTAGCCTCTGTGGAGATGCTGCTCATTGTCATAACTTCAACCATAAAGTAAACAGATAATTAAATCTTTTGTTTGACGTGATCTTCTTCGGTCTGCAGTTGCCCAGGAGACAAACAGATTTATGGTTTTATGAATACTGAACATGCAGGTCATTGACCTTCGCAATTTCTTCTTACAGATGCTTCTTCGCTACACCATAATCACAGTATATGTTGAATAGGGGGCATAGCAATAATGCATGAGGTGTTGAAGATATAAGCCAGACTGAACTGTGCTGTACTGTATACAGTACTAGGAAGCTTGTTAGAGCAGATGTTCCTTCCATGCATGAAGTTACATATGGCTGTGATGTAAACAAGGTATATAGGCCAACATTAGATAGACTGTTCAATTTTTTAAAGCTTATTGTTTTGTAATTTAGCACATCATGATCATTACCGACATATTCCTCCAAGTAGATGAATAAAAGATGTAGCCATATAAAGAAACATTAAAATTTGCTTGAGGTAAAGATAAAAATTACAAAAGGTTCTGAATACGACTCTAAATACCAAATTTGGGACTGTTTAGCTGATTAAAATGTGTAATGGTGATTATTTTTGTATTCACAAGACTTTCTTGTAATGCATTTAGGCTAAAACTAAGATATTACTTCATAAAATAAGAATCCTCAACAAAATATGTTCATCCCTGGATGAAAAAATTATTCCAGAGAGTCTGAGTGGTTCTTAGACAACCTTAAGCCTGTGTGTAAAAGTGGAAACATCACAGAAATGATACAGACTGACTGCTCTGACTACCGGAGACACAACTTGCATTCCCATGATTCCTGAGCCCAGACACACGGCCCGCAGTTAAAGATGGTGAGCAGAGGCTTCATGTTCTGTAGCCACTGAGACAAATCAAGCCTGGAGCTGTAATAACAGCACAGGACATCTCTGGTGAGACGCATTCAAAAACAGGACATGAGGGTAAACGTGGTTGAGTCCACCATAACGGGAGACATCCGCTCAAGGATGGACAGATAGAAATCAGACACGTAACAGGGCTCCCATGGGAGGAGGCTGGTTAGCTGGTCATGTGGAGCCCACGGCGTCAGAAACTTCCCCTTGCTTTGAATCTTATGGAAAGATTAACAGAGACAGATGCAGGGATGGTTGAGAAAACATCATTATAACGCTAAGCCGGTTCAACCAGCCAGGAAGTATGAGGAAGGTGGCTCCAGTGTGGCCTGCTCACTACGAGGGCCATCGGAAATGAAAGAGAGCAGATTTGGACGGTGGATGCTATGTGAACACAATAAAGATAACTAACCTCACTATCAGCACATAGATCAGATGAGCAGAACGGCTCAGAGCCGGTAGCCAACCGTATGCTTTTGCAATGGAAACTGTAACGTGTAATTTACATTACGGGCCACTTGGAAACTGAGGCAGCATCACTAAAGATGCAGGAGCAAAGAACAGATGCAAGGGAGTGACACTGGAGAATCGATCCAGAGGATATGCGGGAGTCAGAGATAACAGCGAAAAAAGTTGTAAAAGACAATGTTGGTGACGCAACCTAACAATTTATAGTTCATCTTCACTGTTTGTTTTGATTTTGGTAACATGGCTGAATTTTTGACGCAAATTGTTCAGAATGAGGCTGTCTTCACCGTCGTCTGCTGTTCTCATGGATGCACTCCAAGTTTCTCTGCGTTCATGTTGAGTGTGAGTTTTGCAGTTCCAGTAAGTGTGGTGTGGAAGCTGGAAACCTCTCGTGCTCATAGAGCTGACAGCTGTGCATCAGTAGATTCTGTTTTTTAAAGTGAGTGTGAATTAGATGAAGTAATTAAAAAATATATATCTGACACAAATTACTATTCAAAGAGTACAGTATAACTATGTTTGGTCATCTTACAAGGGTTTAATAGGGGATGACTGAGGGTTAAAATTACAGGAAGAATATGTCCCGGACATGAGATATATGCACCTCTCAGATTTCTGCTTCCCTGACAACATTTTCATGCCGAATAAAACTTTATTTGCATGAAAAGTTATATTTGCAATGCATATACAGTATCTCTGTTAATGTGGTAAACACACAACAACTGTTTTCACAGGGTCTCTTTCCCTTTCTTGAGAGCAGTTCCACGGTGAGGTCTGTGGATCATCCACAATAACCAAGACATTGTTTTGAATGTTGAGCACCACAAACCAAACCCTGTGTAATTCAATTGCATCGAGTTGGAAGATCTAACCACACAAGATCGTAAATGGAAAGACGATGAAAAGCAGATGATACCTCTCTAGAGGCTCATTCTGTAAAATGCAACCAAAAATGTGAATAAGTTGAGCTTGTACAAGGCAGAGCCACATGCTGGCACACATCACACAGACTTACAAACACAGTAACAAATCACACAATGCCTCCTCTGAACATTTTTAAAGAATAAAATGTATTTCTTCCACTCTGAATAGTCTGTTTAGTTTAAATGTGACTACATACGCAACATTAGGTCTGGACAGCTCAACATTGCTCTAGGCCTTGAATGGAAACCGTCTCTGTTAGTGCACCCTGTTGAAGTAAATGCAGAGTCACAACAGAATTACAGTACAACGTGCTGAATACTTTCATTTCACATGATACTAACCATATAAAACATGTCTTGAGATAAGATGACTGCACTTTGGCTGTAAACAGTGAACTGTATGACTGTTTTCATGCAGCACTACCAATATTTCAAATGTACTTATTTAAACGTTGTGTTACTCAAGCCACGGAATTTTGAAGTTGTGTTTTGTGTGACTTTAATGCCCAGAAAGCTGCTGTCTGTACATGTGGCCTGAGCTATGGTACGACTGAGGGAGCTGTGGTGGTGTGGAGGTTGCGTGAAGCACATAGGGAAGGGCTTGACTGCGCACTGCAAAAAAGTACTTGTATGATTCATTGCATATTAAGTGTCAAACATATTATTCTTTAATCAAAATTGCCAAGCAAGACAAGAAATAGCAAAAATCAAACCGTTGAACGTTGTTTTCTTGTTTTTACGAATTTAATCTAATGCACTGTTGTGTCTTTACAGTTTCAACAAAACGTGTCTAATACATTATATAACTTGCATTCGATTAATTTAAAACACTCCTTGTTTATGCCCTATCTTGTTTCCAAACGTACCACCACACCGAATAACTCGTGGGCGTCTTGTTTTTTGCAGTGCATCCGCTTCACGCACACGCAGTCTGAAATTTGAATCGCGTTTAAAAAGCCCCAACAGCAGCCACAAGTCAGACAGCAACAGATCCCCGTGTGTGAGCATCAGGTAGCTCCATATACGGGTTGGAGAGGCACTTCACAGCCCCTCTGGCACTTTATCTAAAGGGCGCACAGAGGGGCAGTGCCATGCACACTCCTGACAGTGCGCTGCTCCTGAGCGGAGAGAACCAGTCTGTGGTTTTCAGTCTCACTAATGACCTGACGATGGGAACGTCTGGGAACAACACCGTCCACCCGAACGGATCTGATCCGTTTGGGAGAAACGAGGAGGTGGCTAAGTTCGAGATAATGGTCCTGAGCATCACCTTCGTGGTGGCTGTGATCGGGAATGTGAGCGTCCTGTTGGCGATGCACAACACCAAGAAGAAGATGTCGCGGATGCACCTCTTCATCAAACACCTCAGCCTGGCTGATCTGGTGGTCGCCTTCTTCCAGGTGCTGCCGCAGCTCTGCTGGGAAATCACCTACCGCTTCTACGGTCCAGACTTTCTGTGTAGGATAGTGAAGCACCTCCAGGTGATGGGGATGTTTGCGTCCACTTACATGATGGTGATGATGACCCTGGATCGTTACATCGCTATCTGCCACCCTCTGAAAACCCTCCAGCAGTCCACCCAGCGCTCATACATCATGATCATCTCCACGTGGATGTGCAGCCTGGTGCTCAGCACCCCACAATACTTCATCTTCTCCCTGAGCGAGATCGAGAACGGCTCGGACGTCTACGATTGCTGGGCGCACTTCATCGAGCCCTGGGGCGCCAAGGCGTACATCACCTGGATAACCGTGGGCATCTTCCTCGTGCCCGTTGTCATTCTCATGATGTGCTACGGGTTCATCTGCCACACTATATGGAAAAATATCAAATTCAAGAAAAGGAAAACGATGTCTGGGGCTGCGAGCAAGAATGGATTGATTGGAAAGAATTCAGTCAGCAGCGTCACAACTATATCAAGAGCCAAACTGAGAACCGTTAAAATGACTTTCGTGATAGTTCTGGCGTACATTATCTGCTGGGCCCCGTTTTTCATCGTGCAGATGCGGTCTGTGTGGGATGAAAACTTCCAGTGGGCTGGTGAGTGCTGATCAAATGAAATCAATTCTTACTCCGTTTCAGAATTTTACCAGTCTAGAAATTATGTGATTTACAGCCGAAGAGTAACACGGAGGCAGTCTCTGGACAGTAAAAGAAAAAACAAACCACTGTGCGCAAAGAAAATTCCAATTACGCACAGCCTTTACGCACGAACTTATTTGGCACACAAAACCAAAACTGTGTATAAATAGAGTAAACGTGACTTGAAAAACAGAAGAAAAATGTCTACACTAATCTATTGTTTACAAGCCACTTCACTGAATAACAGGGTGAAGCACTTTGAGCCTTGGACAACATGAAAAGCTGTTGTTTAGCTAGAAATCCCTGATATCATCACTCTAGTCTTCCCTTTTAAAAATATTAGAATGTTTACCTCATTCCCTAAGAAGCATCACAACAATATCACCAAGTTTACATTGATGTAACAAGGGTTTTCATTTTCTTTCCTGAGACAAAGTCTGTGTACCTAAACAGATTCTTCCTCTGATATCAACAAAATGGCACTAGATTCATAAAGTCTTAATATAAGTTGGATTTTTAACCGGGGTTTTTATAATCTGAGTTTTTGAACTGTGTTTTGCCAGTTTCCTCTTCTTAGAAGAAAAGCACTTTACTTTTAAACACCAGAGGAATTGGGTTTGACAGGCGTCTCTGCAACCTTGCCTGAACCAGATGTTTTATGGATAAATTACCCTTTTCCTCTTTCCTCCCACTGCTCTCTAGATTCTGTGGACACAGCAGTGACTCTGTCTGCACTCCTTGCCAGTCTCAACAGCTGCTGTAACCCTTGGATATACATGATCTTCAGCGGTCACCTCCTCCAGGATTTTGTGCACTGCTTCTCCTGCTGCCACAAAGTGAACACTGACTTCAAGAAAGAGGACTCAGACAGCAGCCTCCGCAGGACGACGCTGCTGACTAAGATATCAAATCGGAGCCCAACAGGCAGCACTGGCAACTGGAGAGAGCTGGACAATTCCCCCAAGTTCTCCGTTCAGGCAGAGTGAACGCATGTCTGGCAGTGGCATTGAGATACACATTAAATGCCAGCTCATATTAACTTTGGACAAGACTGATAAAATGTCCCCCAAGCTTAAAAATTAAAGAGAAAGTTAACCCTTTTGCTTGAAACACATGAAACAGTGAAGAGATATTAAATGATATTAAAATTTGCCACAAAAACACAAAATATGGACACATTAACTGTGGATCTTTGGCTGGATTCTATGTGCATACATGTTTTTTTAACAAAACTTGAGCAAGAATGTTAGAGAAGCATCATAATCTGGAATATAATCGTAATTTGTTTTTAAAAAGCAAGCATTAGTCAAGTTCTTTAGACTTCCAATGTGATTTCTTTACCAGTGCTTTTAAGAATCTGGAATCCAGATGCTTTTACTGGTGTTTGTGTGTCCCTGCAGGGCTGCCAAACACCCTTTCCTGTCAGAGTGTTTTTAATGATAAAACTTACTTATAGCAGCCAGGGGCTCCAGCAGTCCATTCATCTCTAAGTAACCAAGCGCCTTGTCCTTTGTGTTCAGCTTTCCATTGTGCTGTTTTGCTTAGAATCACATTTTAGTGACTTATGTAAGTCGGACTGAAATATTTCCTTTGACCTAACACACAAAAAGTAAAATAACAGAAGAAAAGAAAGAAAGCAATCATAAATGTGGGGTACATTTATCATTTTGGTCCTTGCGTGTATCCACATTTTTATAATTTGCTCAAGGTGTTGTTTCATGCAGCAGCTGGCGGTCCTTTATGAGGTTCACCTAATACCGGCTGCCATTTCTTCTCAGCAGAGGTAAATGGGATCCCTTTCAGAACAGAGGCATATTCACCTACACACACACATACGCACACACACAAGCGAGGTGCTTTGATGAAGAGAGGCTGACCGCTGCTGCAGGAGTCTACCTTCCCACAGGCTGTTCCCAAAACGTTGTGGAGAAGCTCTCACATTCCACACAGAACACGTCAACACTCTTCCTGATTTTTTTCCTGACATCCTGCACCATTGGGGGCTTTGTGTTTTGGCTTCATTTGCACTCAATACAAAAACAATTTCCTGCACGCCACCATAATGGCTGTCAGACCACAATGGGAAGCCTCAAAAGAACATACATATTGTATTAACATCGTGTATATTGTATCAAGATTGTATATATGCGAGCGTTCAAAAGTTTGAGGTCACTTAGAAGCGTCCTTATTTTTGAAAGAAAGGCATTTTTCAATGGAGATAACATTAAATTAATCAGAAATACAGTCTAGACATTGTTAATGTGGTAAATGACTATTCTAGCTGGAATTGGCTGATTTTTAATGGAATATCTCCATAGGGGTACAGAGGAACATTTCCAGCAACCATCACTCCTGTGTTCTAATGCTACATTGTGTTAGCTAATGGTGTTGAAAGGCTAACTGAGGATTAGAAAACCCTTGTGCAATTATGTTAGCAAACGAATAAAAGTGCAAGTTTTACATGAAAAACATGAAATTGTCTGGGTGACCCCAAACTTTTGAACAGTAGTGTCTAAATTGTGTATATGTATATGTAGCCTATGTGTACTGTGTACCTCTATATGTACATTTCTCTCCAAGTGTATAGTGTATTTGTGCATAAAAGGCACTTAAATATCTGTAAATACAAGTATTATATGTAAATTTGTTCAATATGAGTTTTATTTGTCTGTAATGGCTTGTGCACATTGAAAATAATCTGAATATTGTATAAATATACGCTTAAATGCACATATTGATGTAAATATTACACAGACTGTGTCCCGTGTTTTCAAAATCAAGACATGGAACATTTCATTGTTTATGTTGTGCAACCACAGCAATGTGCATGTGTGGATTTTTGCTGGAAATTGAGCAACTGGTGAACTTACATGTTGAGCCAATCCAAGCACTTCCAACCTGCCAAGCTTTGGGATTATGCAACACTATGACCTTTCAATTGAATACAGTGTGAATGGTACATTCCGCTAATGGGAGACTTCTTCTCGACAAGCTGTCCATCCCCAAAGACCTCAAAATATATTACCAGGTAAAACTTCTCATAACGTAAATGTCCCAATACAGTTGTTAGCAAGTTGTGCAATAAAGTCGTAAATCATTACACTGAAGGCCCAGTTTATCCATTGGAGCCCACAAAAACATGTTAGTTGCCTTTGCTTGATCAGTCTCTGTAAGATTTCCCCAGTCACCCCCAAGATAGTAAAGGTGAACAAAATATTGCTTGTGGAGCTCATGTCATTTTAAGAATTCTGTGAAATAGTTCAACATCCATTTTTTTTTTTTTTTTTGCTTTCTTGCAGAGACTTAAAAAAAAGAAGATTAATACGGCTCTCAAGTAGAGAATGTTCAGTAAATGTGATGCCACATGTGGTTAGCTTAGCATTGTCAGGTAGTTGGCCTGGCTCTCTCTGAAGGTTGAAAAATCCTTTACCAGCACTGCCAAAGCTCCTTAAATAACATGCTACATGTTGTTTATTCAGTGCAAAAAACTTAAGTGTAACCACATCAAATTGTGGTTTTATAGGAAGGTACTGTTTACCAGATTATGTTTTGGAGTGGAGAGGTGACTCTTTCTGATGCTGTAAGATTGGCGAAATGAGGTGAATTAATCAGCCACTGTATAAAAACTACCTGCTAAATATTGTATATGTCCTCTTTATGCTGCCAGGACAGCTTTGACCTGTCGAAGTACCTCTGTGTGTCCTTCAGTGATTGACACTGGGATGTTGGCATCCTTTGGGTCCTGTGGATTCCAGGTGGGGCCTCCAAGGATCCGTCTTCTTCTGGTGCATCCCATTGAAGTTCAGAGGTCAACAACCTTTGGCTCTTTGTTGTGTCTCTTGAGTTGGTACTTGGTAGTTGTTTTGGCGTGAAGCGGTTCATTTGCATGCTGATGGTGGCTGCTGGGATTGGTGAAGCACAATTATTTTTAGGTGAATGCTATGTACCATTCACATGAGCATTGCAACGAGATGATCGCTGTTATTCCCTTCACCTATCAGTGGTTTTAATGTTGATCAGTGTATGTTTTTCAGCTTCAGAGGAGCTGGTAGGTAGAATTTGTCCTCTTAGTAATGTTTAGCCTATGCTAAGCTAACCATTTACTGATTGTAGCATATTTACCATACAAGACGTTCTTGTCTGACTCTCCATAAGCCATATGCATTTTTCTGAATATCTAACTACTCTTTTAACAGCAGTGTATTTTATTTTTTTTTTAGATTTGATTAGATTGAACTTTATTGTCATTACACATATACAAGTACAGGCAACAAAATGCAGTTTGGCATCTAACCAGAAGTGCAAAAGGTAGCAAGTGTAAGATTTACAAAATGTACAGAGATGTACAAGCGAATGAGACTTCATATATTAACCATGAAATACAAATGGTTTGTTATAGACATAATGAATGGAATATTGTGATGCTATGCACATATTTGCAGATATTCAGAAAAAATGTCCACGGAACACATTGTATTAATGTTGGGACAATTTCATTGGCAGAAAGTTGCTCCTGAGGGAATGATTTACTTATTATCCAGAGTAACTGGCTTGTTTCTGGAAAGAGATGTAAGTGGTCAAAATTTTCATTTTTCAGTGTCTTGTGGACCTCAAAAAGATGTCTCAGATTCAAGTCAAATGAAACTAAATGGCTAGACAGAGGTAAGAAACAAAATATTTTTGTAATTTGTGCTAGAGTGATGCAATAAGTGTCGATTGGAGTCAATCAAGAGCATAATTTCATTTAACTATTTAATAATAACAATGATGATATCGTCTGACTGCATATGAAATGTCGTTATTACATTATTCTGTTTCCTGCAGATAACATTATGTCACACCTCTTATGAAACACTAGTTGTTTAATGAAATAATGCAATGATTCATGCATCAAAATTTACTTAATTGTATTATTAACTCATCTGAACCCCATGTTTAAGATTCTAAAAAGTGATTGCCTGACAGTGGAAACAAGTATAGTATTTATATTGCTCAGAATAGCCGAAGATATTGACCATTTTCAGAGTTTGCCCTCATAATAACCAAAACCTTTCAAAACTGTATCTTCGGTGGTTCATTTTATTTCTGTCCATCTGACCTCATAACACCAGGCGATGGTAGTCATATAACAGAGACGTATTAGAGGAGAATTTCTACAGGGAGTTATATGAGTCTCTTACATTGTGTGCCATATAACTGTATGGTGCTCTGTGACAACAGTAACGAGAGCAGTAAAACAAGCACCAGACAATCCCAACAAGTGACACCTAGGATCATCCAGCTGCTAGCTCAATTTAAGGCAGCATGGAATTAGAATTGCTGTAGGTATGCTGGACATATCTCAAATTCCCAGGCCAGCACATGCTGTGCATCTCATTAGACATGCCAATCATGGTAGCATGCCTCTCTAGGCTAGCACGATCCAGCCTAAGGTCATCAGTCATAGTCTAGACTGAGCAAAGGCTTAAAAGGTAGCAACTGAGCTTCTTTAGGTAGTTTGACTAAGGCTGATAAAACGTGCAGCAGGCAGTTTCTAACACATTTCTTTCATTCAGTACATTTCTCTCTGGATAATAAAATGCACGGACACTGTGTGACAGGTTGCATTTTGACAAGTACATTAATGGTTTCTTTTTCAGGGGTAAAAAAGAAAAAAAAAATCATCCAGAAAATCAATTTCACTGCGTAGTCTCTTGTTCATAGATACTGAACTGCTAGCCAGACAAATCACGTAGGAACATAACTGGATCCGACATGGGTCCATGAAGAGCCACAGGATCTTTCATATCCTTTGTGTATTTATTGGATCTATATCTCAGACAAAACAGAAATGGAGGGATGAGAGAGGGGGGTTTTAAAAAGCAGAATTCAGCAGAGATGAGAGCTGCACACATGCATATGAAAACTACTATTCCCAGGCTCACCTGTTCAGAATCACTTCATGCCTACTCCACTCTTTTACAGTACAGCATGTTTTCAAGCACCACTTTGCTGTTTCTTCACAAACCCTCCACCTTCTCCATCAATGCTATAAAAAAAAATCCCACAGTTCATCTTATACAACTAGACACAAGAATGCTCTATGTGTGCTCTTCAGTGCATTGTCTGTCTAAGAGATTTACTGTCCTATATCATGTGGGACTAATGCCAGGAAGATCCATACTTCCTTTCTTAGTGAGTAAACAAGGGAAACAAGTCATGTTTTCTATTACTCTCTGCACAATTCTGTCCACAGCTGGCTTCCCTCCACCTGACACGCTGGCCTTTCCTTAACCCTACGCAGAAACTGTCATTGGCAGCAGAGCGTAAACGAAACAGGCTAAAAAAAAAACAGGCAACACAAATTTACAACGCTGCTATTCTGATGGAAATGTTCATTTCAACAAATGTGGAATGTGAGTTTTTTTGGCCGAATCAGAATACAGTTGTTCAGTGGTAACATAGTGAGCCAGATGTGTGGCTTCTTAGTGAATAAGACCTGAGCAACTATTTCACAGAGGAAGCTCTGTCAGCACTCTAATCAAAGGGCTATGATGAGAAGAGGCTGTCTCAGCGTCTTAGTGAATATCTGCCTCCATTACATACATTCCCACTCTTCCTGCTCCATTGTTTTGCTGCTATCGTCCTTGAAAATAACACACATTCTCTATGTACTATTGTGTTGCTGAATCACCCCCCAGAGGTCATTCAATCCTTGCAAACAAGCAGATCCAAAACTTGGACTATGATAAAACATAATTGTTTTCAATTTCACACTTCACATCCTGGCAGTGTAAGAAACATAGACTGAGAAATTACCAAGAAAATCAGTTTGCATATTCACAATACTGCCCTGAATACTGTTGTTGAATAGTTTGACCCATTCTTCTGTAACATTCGTCTCTGCAGAGAAAGCCTGCATAACTTAGCCGTTTAGTTTAATGGGTCAAATACACTGCAAACAAACTGACTTGCTTCACAGATCTGTGTACGTCCGTATGTCTACTGTCTACTTCCACTCCCAACTGTCAGCATATTTCTGGGGTCAGCTCAGTGTCTGTAAGTTACTGTTTCCTAGTAGCAAAGGATTTTATTCCTGTTGTTAGTAACTAACGTCCTGATGAAGACGGAGGACTGGAGTCTGAATCCCAATAAACAACATGATTGTACCAAGAGGTTATAATAACTCTTTCCTGATATTTTAAAAGAAAAACAAAACTGCCTGTCTAAACAAAAATAGAAATAGATGCAATAAAACAAGAAGCAGTTAAAAGAGCTGAAAAGTGTTAAGTGGGTCTAAACATTCCACCGGTGGTAATGATGGATGGTAAATATTGTTCACCAGTTACTAGCAGTGAACCTGCGATGAACACTGGGAATATTCTGGGAATATTTTGCCACAGAAGACTGCAAATGATGAAGGTTCTGAATGTGCTATCACCCAGATGTTAATATGCATTGTAGCACTGTTTGCACAATCCTTATGTTTCTGATCGGCTCAAGCTAATAAAGCTCATGTAGACAGGTGTACTGGAACAGTTCTGCAATGTAGTGGTGAGTCTAACAAAATTAGTACAATTCTGTCAGAAGTTTGGCGGTGGTCTTGGTTGGATGGTATTTGATAATAGGTTTAAGGTACAAAACACTTGGAATGTACTTAACTTGGATTGGAAACTGGTTCTGTATATTATTTTAAAAATTCGTATGCGTTTTTTGGGTGGCAGCAAGCAGCAAGTCCCTAATTCAATTCCCTTACAGCAGACCAGTTGCTGTATTTTATTCCCCTGCTCTCTTTCCCCACATTTCTAATCTTTCTCCAGTGTCTCAAAGGCATAAAAGTGTATATGTTGTTTAAAATGAGTATATGAGACTATTTTTATTCTAGGTAGACACTGTGCAGAAGAGTTAAGGCCACGATTTAGTCAAAACAAGCAAATTTGTGCCTAATTTCTTTCAACCACAGCTGAGGGCTGAAAATGTTTATAGCCGCTCTGTACAGCTGCACCCTTGTGACCTTCTGCAGGATAAAGCAGGTTTAGCAAATGGATAGATGGACGTACATCTGCACCCAGGGGAGGGTGAACAGCCTACTGTGACAAAGAGACTCAAGATGTGATAATTGGGAAAACATGGGGATAACGGCGTGTACTTTTGAAGAATATTTCCTCAAAAGCATCAACAGCGCTGCTCTTTTTGGCATACACACAAAAGTGAAAAAAAATAGTTGTGTAAGCAATAAAAAAATACAGGTTGAGAGAAAATTTACAACTTTCTTCCCTAAGCACATGACCATTAAAATATGTGAAGTGGGTGTCGGTTTTAGAAAGTTATCAAAAATGTAGGACGATATTTCTGACTTCATAGCATGTTAGGAGAGAGAATTTAAGATGTTGGGTTGAGTCACATACTTTTGCAGACACCTTAAGGTGATGTGGCCCTTTCTTTGTCGCCATCACCGGGAAGAACTTTGCATGTTTCACCCTCTATAAGACAATAACTAATCATAAGTTTACCAAAAACAGTACCAACTTTAAAAATGGGGTTATTTTTCATTCACCACAGTCGGACGTCAAGCTTTGTTGTCCATCTGTGCATCACATACACTGTGCTCAACCTTTTCTCAAAGCGGAGGAAAGGTCAAACCTTTAGACGCTTCCTAATCAAACAGGTGCTTTGATAGTGAGATCACAGCAAGATGTCGTATGAAGGCTGCACACAGATGATAGGTCAACATGTGAAAATACAAACCAGGGAATCAAAGGCTGAGCTGGCGAGGTGAGATGAGAAGCTCCTCCGTCCATACAGTCCTCTGTGTAGATGAAATACATGAAGCACATGTGGAAAAAAAATAGGATTCCCTGCCTGACTGCAAAATGCTCAACAGTGCAATTAAGTTCTCATCAGAAAGTTGTTATGAAGCGCTTATTTCACACAAAAATTAGCTTTATTATTGAAGAAACAAATAGTTGACACACTGCAACCCCCAGAACAGGAGTGGAGAGTGGTGCCTTCATAGCAGTGTTATTGCCTAGAAACCAAAAGGAGGTTAAATTGTCTCTGTGGACAATGATTAATGAAGTGCCAGCAGAGCAGTTCTCACTCCTCATGTACACGGGTCAGGAGAGTCTTGATCCTTCCTAATTATGACAGCCGTGTTTGTGAACGGTGATGCCACTGGTGTAGAGAGATGAGGTGTTGCTTTTAATGCCCAACTGTACATGTATGGGTTCCAGTAACTGACAGATGTGAGCTGTTGCCTCCAAAGAAATGTGTCCCCTGCCATGCCATTAGGACTTCACATGTGCAGGATGTGTTGAGTTGTGAAACCAGAGAACGCTGCAAATGTCTTTTAAAAACCTCATGTGGTGAAAATCAGGGTGTTTTGGGCTTAATAGGCTTTTCCATATTCTAGGAGACACATCACAAGCAAAAAGTAAGCAGCGAACATCATTAGCTTAGCATTTCCACCATAAAAATACAGTACTGACCACAGTATCAAAAACTTGGATTCAGAAAAAAAGGTGTCATGTGTAACAAACCAAAGAAACCAATTCTGTGAATATGCAGGGTGGGGTTTTCTGTGTCATCATGCTTCTTCAGATTCGTTTTCAACATGTGTAGTTGAGGTACTCCTATGACATAACTTGCCACTGTGTAGCATAGAGTAGCTTGACAGTGTTTTGAGAGTTTCAGGTGAGCTGGTGTGCTGGACCTGCAGCGAGGGGTCAGGACGTCATTGACCTGCATATTTTAGAAAAAAAGCAACAATGTAGTTACATCTAAGCCATCTTAAGGCAGAAAGGGATTGTTTCAACTTCTTCATATGTAAATCTGATCCACAGAGATGAGTGTTTAGGGGTTTAATTAGCCAGAGAGGAAGTTTCAGATGAAAACAAATTTGAAATGAGAAACAGTAAGAAGTGGCTGCTGCTTTGTCTATATTTCCATGGACTAAGCAGGATTATCTAGAGTCTTCAAACATGACTTCACTGCAAGAGAACGTGGCTTGATGTCTTATTATTTTGGCAGAGCGATTTATAGGCTCACTGTTAGGACTTCTGGACCTTGTTGAGCGAGAAAATAGCATCCAAGCTCATTCTTGGCTTCTTCAATCACAGTTTGACACATTATTCCAAATCAAGGTTCACTCATCACACAGTCTGAGAGCTGACATTGTTTTGTGCAACTGTATTCTCCAAGGTCAAGGAGGAACTTTTGTATTTAAACCCACTCATGTTTACATTCCATGTTTTAATACATTGTGTGTGTGTGTGTCCTTCATTGCACCCTTATCCTGAATGTATGAATGCATCCTTGAGTGTTTTGAATGCATTTCCTTCCTCTTCAAAGCATTTGCAAAACCTTCTTTTCTAGTTACTTCTTATGGCATGCTACCGCCACCACCTGCTAGTCAAAGAAACTGCATTAAACTGAAATAGTGTGTTTGTCCTACAAACTCACATTGCTGCTGATGACTGTGGTCACGTTTGGACCTCTAGAACACAAGATACTTCCAAAGTATTGCTCTCTAGGTCACACACATGCCCCAATGATGTCTGTTATTTCTGGAGCACGGATATTTATGGCAAAGAAAAGCATCCTGAAAGTCAGTTTTCCATCCACCTTCATCTTGCTAAACCATCTGCCACTGACTGTTTGGGCCTGAAGAATAGCAGCTCTCTTCCTGTCCTGTGACACAAAGCAACAGCCCCTGTAAACTCTGGCGCCTGATATCAGCGGATCATCTGGAAACCAGTCTGATCCACTGAATGTTTCAGAATTAAAGAGATCTTGGCAACATACACCAACTCTAAATTAGAAACTCATCTTCATTAGACTACTATGGGATATTGCACCATTCCCAGGAACAAAATTTAGTGCTAGACTACATGAAACACAAATAAAACACATTACATATTTGCAGTTTTCTTTCATTAGATGACTTAACATATTTGATTAAGTAAATATTAGAAAAGGCAAAGAAAGATTTAGAAAGAAAAGTGTCTCTATTTTAGCAGTTGTTTGTGATGAGGGAAATGAAATGATTCTTCTCCTTAACAAATGACACGTGGTGTGAACTGCACGAGCAGCACTGAAAGCTATAGTGTATCACATCTTTTTGGAAATGACATGTGGAACCATTCCCTCACAAATTCCAGTTGATGATATAAAGGGGCAGTACTTGTAATACAACAAGCAAACACAATTTTGTATTTTGTCCTCAACATGTGAATGTTTTTACACCTAATATAACTTGATATTTGACTGGAAACAACAGATGATGGTTTTACCTAATCAAAGAATCTTTTTATTATTTCATAAGTAGGAAAAAATAATATGGCACAAGCGTTCATGTGATCAGTGAATATGCTCTTAATGCCTCTAAAAACAACATGTGTGTATAACCTCAAAAACAACCCAGACTGTGAACTTAACCTTGCAGGGGGAAGGTGTTGTTTTCAACAGAGTAAGGAAGGTGGCAACACAGACAAATTGGTCAAGGCTGACTACCCCCTGTGGAGCATCTGACCATTCCCAGGTTTACTCTGATGGCACAGATGGGAAAGGAATCCGGGCCCCCGACACCCATAAATCACACATCTTCACAGTTCGGCAGCAGCAGCACCTTAGATTGTGGACTGTGTCTGCTGTCATGTTATTTCTTCATTGTATCATACAAAAAGGTGCTATATGGAAGTTTTTTTTTTTCTTCAAGAAAACACAACCACTACAACATTCACACACAAAGGAAGATTCTTGGTCCACTAAAAAACAAAGGTCAGAGGATTTTTCTGGAAGATTTTCAGTGCTCTGGCTACATCTGCTGGTCAAATCTTAAAATAACAGGCTACCAATAAACCTGACATGATCAACTTTCACTGTGGGGCCAACTCTTTATGTCTATATACTGTATATTTGTCAAATATTTATCTTTTGTGTAAGATCGGTGCTAATTAACAAATTCTGAATGCATTTAAAAAAACTGAAATTTTGCAATTTAGATTGTTAAGATGAGTCCGACAAACATCAGTACCTCAGAGATCAAACAAATACTGAAAGGAAATATTAGCGCTGGAATCGTCATCAGTAGCATGATTGCAAACATTTGTGATCTCTGTGTCTCCTACTAGTCCAGGATATGTTAACTACATTTTCTGTTTTCTTTTATTTTAGTGTTGTGCCGTTATCATGCTCAGAAGACAAACAGCATGTAATTTCAGCAATATTGTGAGCATTTTCAAAGAAACAAAAATACATTTATTAGCCCAGAATTTTCAGTAGCAGTAGTTGTACTAGTGATGTTAGTACGGTAGTATTGCTAGTAGTGCTACTTGTACCAGTCCAGTATCACTGCTGCATCAAAAGTGGAGGCTAACAGCAGTAGCATGTGAGTGGCCAGCCAAGTGCAGCTCATTAACTTAAAGTAAAAGTCCTGCATTCAAAATGCAATCAAAAGTACAGAAAATAAGCTTTAAAAATGAATTTCTGAAAAAAAAGTGATCAGTGTATCCCGCTTTGCTAAACACCAAGATGGCTGTTTTTTCATTATCCCTTCTTTTAGAAACAGTTGAGTCATAGTTTAATTTGAATTAACTGTAGATTTTACATATACATGTACATATAGAGAGCAATGGTGACTCAAACACGTTTTTGGCCATCTAGTGTGAATTTTGACATTTTAGTAGTTTCAGTACACCATATTTTTAAACACAAGTTATTGTCTGCATTGAACTGTTGTGAGAATATTTTCATGTATTTTAGAAGATGCTGTAATTATTAAACCACTATGAGAAAATCCATCTAAAAAATAATAATAATAATCAAAGTTGAAGTTCATTTGTGTGGACTTTGTGAAGAAACAGCTGGCCATATGTCTGGCACAAACAGGCCTAACGAGCAAAATTAAAGAAACTATTTAATTTTACCTTAAGCTGTCATAAGAGGTTGGTTTAGACACTGACTGTCGTGAGACTACAGAGAGTTAGACATTGAACCCAAACACTTTTAAATATCAAGTTGTCCTAACAGAGACATATCTAACAATGTCAATTTTACAAGAAAAATGACATAATTGACTGAATGGCACTGAATGACGACAGTAAAAACATCCATAAAGACTTCTTCATGTTAATATAAGTGCCATGTCTGTCTTATGCAAACCTCTTCAGAAAAACAATGAAACAATTAAATGACTTTAGAATGACAATTAAATGATAGTCACTGCAGCTGTCTGAGTATCACATTTTATTTAAGAGATAGAATTTGGATGCGGTGCAGACACAAACCTTTGCTATCATCCACACTCAAACACGGGTTCACCACCTCCAGATTATCCTCTTCTTCAAGTGTGTGTGGGTGCCATCTGTGTCCATCTGTGAGTCAGTCATCAGTTGGACTAGCGAGCTGATTACACACACACACACACACACACACACACACACACACACACACACACACACACACACACACACACACACACACACACACACACACATAGGCTAGTATGACAAACACATTCTTGAATCCATCTTGACCCTGTCATCACTGCTCTAATCCTGTGAAGAATAAGACGGAGCTGAAGGGAGATGATGTGCAGTAAGTGGACAAAAAATAGAAACACTGAACATTAAGTAGAATTACAGTCAGGATACAGTCACTTATTGACTAACACTGCAAAATTATGTAATATGGAATGGATAAAGAAATAACAACAACATACTGCATCGTTACCACAGATTTATTTCATGCCCTTATCCCTTCAGAGGGTCAGAGTGGATTCAAGAGGTACATGTTGATGAGCTCCACCATAGGAGTTTGCTGGAAGCTTTGCTAGAATTCTGCAATAGATATAAAGAAATGTGACACTGTAATTTAAACTGATATAATATATCATAGGGACTTCAGTTTTTCTGTATAAGCTTACTTCCTCGGGCTCTTATTACATAATGTGCCTCCTAAAGGAAAGTTGACCTTAAATGATTTGGTTTTGTGTTACAGAGTTGCCAGCATTTTATTTCAGATGTCAGGCATTGGCATCCACAGAGCTGCTTCCACCCATCTGCCCAAACAAAGTGCACTACATAGACAAAATTATGGAGACGCCAAAAACGTTGTATGCAAACAACCAAGCATTACGCCGACACGCGATTCATGAAAGTCCATCCATCCATTATCTATACACCGTTTAATCCTCTGTAGGGTCACGGGGGGCTGGATCTTATCCCACTCACATTCACACCTACGGACAATTTAGAATCACCAGTTAACCTCAGCAGGTTTTTGGACCGTGGGAGGAAGCCAGGGTAGCATGCACCGGGAGAACATGCAAACTCCACACAGAAAGATCCTGGGAAGACGGAGACCAGAACCGTGGATCTTCTAGCTGTAAGGTTTTTACAGGCTTCACTCTACTGTGGAAGGTTTTTCACATTACTTTGGAACTTGGCTCCAAGGGATTTGTTCAGCAAAAGGAAAGAAAAAGATCAGACCTTCCCAGTTGATTCATTTTGCAATTTCAACTCATCTCAAAGGTGTTTAATGGGACTGAGGTGAAGGCTCTTTGCACACTCGTTGGATTCTTTCCCGTAAAACTGAAGCTGCTGAAGCTTACAACTCCTTCAGAGGAGTCATAGCTGTCTTGGTGGCCTTCCTCACTAGCCTCTTTCTTACACAGTCACTCAGTTTTTGAAGCTAGCAAGCTCTAGGCAAATTTACTCCTGTGCCATATTCCTTTCTTTCTTTTTTTTAAATGATCAATTGAATTGTACTTCAAGGAATATTCAGTGTCTTGAAAATGTTCCTGTATCCATCCTATGACTTATACTTTTCAGCAACCTTTTCATAGAGTTGGTTAGTGTTCTTTTGTCTTTCTGGTTTCATTTTAGCCAGGACCACTGATTCATCAGTGACTGGACCTTTCTAGACACAGTGTTTTTACACTGCAATCACTTGAGACACATTCACTGCACTCAGATGATCTCCATTTCACTAATTGCATGACTTCTAGCACTAACCGGCTGCACCTGAGTTGAATTAGATGAGTCACTTTCAAGGAAGGGGAATGTTTCAAGGAAGAGGACTATTTCTTGTAATTTTCTTTCAAAAAAAGATAGAAAAACTGACTATGATTCAATATTTAACAGCAACAAAAAGAGAAAAATGTCAGAGGGAGTGAATACCTTTCATAGGCACTGTATACCAGCTATATGGTAGACTGTGTTTAGAATCCATACATGGTTCCTAAAGGAAAATTCCCAATGACTTTGTTGATACTTGACTCCCATAGCACACAGCCTAAACACTATGTTCAACACTAATGCTTATGTTGTAACAGTTTTTTGCTTCACTGGAATACATGTGGAATGAGTGGATCACTGCTGAATTCTCAGTTAACTGCATTTATGATTATTATCATGGGAAAGACAAGAGCCTTCTTCAGTGTTCTGGTTAATATTCACTATATGAATGACTGTATATCCAGAGTGCATCAGCTCCTGCATCCAGACTCACAGATCAGCTTGTTGTGTGTAATTAGGTCAGTAGAACTCTTTGCTGGCAAACTCATGAATTATTGATTGGATATAGTCTGCCAATTTTGGAAGTCCTCTTTCATCAGAGTTTATTTGTTTTCTCTGGAGACACTCTGTATAATGAGTGAGCTCACCATTTTAATGGGTGTCTAAGCTTCTAAAGATTGAAGATAATGTGGCTGGGTGCTGTCGAATAGAAACGATAAACTCCAAGCTTGACTTGTAATGTTCAGAGAGTCGCATGCTGTAGTTTAACGGATCATTATTTTAAAAAATCTGCCTTTAAAATAACATTTATCACACATTTCAATTCCACAAACCACTTTTTTAGAAGTTGGGTACACTGTTTAAAACTTCGATTCTTTGTTAATGGTTTTCAATGATCATTTACATGGTTGGCTTTGACATTCTAATAATTCATTTAGGGACAGATGTATGGTGGACATGGGGAAATCTGGCTTTGGTCTCAAATTACATTTAGATTATTTGTAGCTGAAGAAGCACAGATGAGTGTTAGATGTTCGGATGGGTGCGCTAAGTAGAAGCCTTCATATCATGCATCCTGTCAGCACAATCCTTTCATTGTCCATAAACAAATAGAAATTGTCCAAACATAACCACAAACACTAGATACTATTGTCGATGTTTACGTGGCTCATTGTGAATATTCTGCCATTATAATGATAAAATTGGTGGAAGCTATTTGGCAAAAGATGAGAGATTGTGCAGTGCAGATTCACAAGAGAATGAAAAAAATCACTATATATATATATATATATATATACATATACATATATATATATATATATATATATATATATATATATATATATATATATATATATATATATATATATATATATATATATATATATATATATATATATATATGCCTGATAAATAGACCTTACATGCCTTAAATGCTATTTTATATAGAGCAATCCAAATTCTGGACATGTGAATCTTCTAACGTGTTTTTCTTTTTTTTTTTAAACATATAAAATGTTTTTTGGAGCAATGACCCACCAGCACCCAATGTTATTTTTTAGTTAATATTGTTCTCACATGGTCCACTTTCCCCAATAAATTAGGGTTTAATTGAATTATTTTGTCATATCATTGGATTACACTGGTGTCTTGTTAATGATGCAGGGGGCTGGTGAGTTTCGCTCTGGGCCAACCAAACAAAGTTGCGTGGCAAAAAACAGGGAAGTTGTTTGAGGGCACAAGACTTAGCTGATATGGTAAGAAGCAGAGATTATAAATTAAAGTGCATGTAAAGAATCAGTAACACAATCATAAGGTACTAATGTCTTCATGGCAGTGTCTCTTGTGATAATAGGACTATAGTACCAAACATTTGCATTTCTTATTCTAAGCAGACATCAGCCAACTCTCAGTAGACTCACACAGAATGTGACTTGTGAGTGTCCAAATGGCAACATTTCTTCTGCAGTGAACCTTTGAATCAAACAGATTTGTCTCACCAGCTGAGTCAGAATCAGAATTTATCTTTCTATCCTTACAAGAAGGGTGTTTTAGAAAAGTCATTCTTATACTTCATCTTTTACCGCTGCTGCTCCAGGAACGGAAAGAAACCTTTGAATCTGATCTGTGGGTTTGCTGGTCTGCAGATTGTAGTATTGTATAGATCATTTTATATGGTTTACTTCTCCAAAATGCAAGCTCTGGGTGTGTTTGCAAGTTCATGATGTCTAGACCCACATCCTGGTGGTTTGGCTTATCGCCCAGCCAATCGCTGCCACTGATTCCCTGGCCGCAAAAATTATGAAACACTAGGAATACCAAAGAAACAACAAATAATACGGCATGTGATATTAAACAGCAACAACAACAAAAAAGAAAAAAACAGCCAGAGGAGTCATATTTGCAGAAATATTTCTGGTTTCAACTGAATTATTGTGGTGAATGTGGCTCTTTTGTTAGACTTTCTGTTTGATGTTTTACTTTAGTTGGCCTGACGCCATTCATTTTGTAACTATAGTGAGGATATGAAGCTGTCACAATCACTGACATTACATCTTTGAAATATACTTAAATATACTTTTTTGTATTGGGCTGGCTGTAATTTAACGCTATGCTCTATTTGTTTTTACTGGAAGCTGCTCTTCGACCATGTATTATTACTGTTATTGTTACATGATTCAGGTCAGATTTCATGCTGTGCAAATTGCTTATTTTGTTTCTTCTCTGTTACTGCTGGGCTCCTCACTCTTCCTTACTGAGAGAGGGTTTTTATCAGGTACAAGTACAGAGAGCGTGCCAAAGTCAGCTGACTGCACACAATGTCTTCCTGTGTGCCTCTGTGTGTGTGTGTGTGTGTGTGTGTGTGCGTGTGTGTGTGTGTGTGTGTGTGTGTGTGGGTGTGTGTGTGTGGGTGTGTGTGTGTGGGGGGGGGGTAAGAGGGATAGAGCAAGACTATTATTCTACAGTGTTCCTCCTTATCAGGACATACAAATTGTACCATTCTAGGTATTCTTTTGCGGTCTGAGTGAGGTAATGGGACCACAGTTTGGGGATTTTTATGGCTGTGATCATATCTAGCTGATGTAAGGGGACTATTTGTGCTCTTCAACAGCTCCAAAAACACACTCTGTTTCATCAGATGAGCATTTTATGGCTTTGCTAAACTCATGAGAATAGTTGTTTTTGAACTAATGACCTGTTTATTCTGTCTGGGATCTGAATCCAGCTGACAAACAAGGCTAAATATTGTATTATTCATATGTTATCTGTGGTCTGAACAATCCCATACATGAATAACACTACTGTGTAGAATATCATGTTAAAGGAATCTGCAACACAGCAGCACAACTTCATATATTTTCATATTTGGTGTAAAAACAATGCTGTCATTTTTTTTTGCATATTGCCACTTTGAGGCCAGTTTGTGACCAAGGCTGGGACAGCTTCTTAAATACTGATATTAACTGCAGTCCTACAAAAATATTGTTCACTTGATCCTCTTTGAAACAGTTACCATCGATGAAAGTCAAATTTTGTAGTCATATTAATAATTTAAATAGGATTTAAAATGCACAGCAGACAACAAGTCAGTGTGTTTCTACATTTATCACACCTACAAATCTTAAAAAAAAAAAAAAAATGGACTCAGGAGTTTTAGATTGGGTGGCAATGACGGTGGAACCTGTTTTATTTAAACCTCCAACTTCTGGACTTCTTTGCTATTAAAGTGTCTTGTGTTATCATGTCAATATTTAAAGAGTTCTCTGAGGCCTTGAGAAAAAGGTTGCAAATTCCTGAGTCTAGAAACAGATTTAAAAACATCTACCAATTATTTGAAATAAATCTTCACACTAGGGAAAAAAAAAACACTGTACAAATGGTGTAGATTTCAAAAGACTGTAAGTTTGCCCAGAACTGGCTGCCTAGCAAATTCAACCTAACACCAGACTGTTTGATGTAAGAAGTCTGCAAGAACCCAAACTTTAATCTCTGAATCTGAAAGTAAGTCTGCAACAGTTGGTGTCAAAGTGCTGCATCGAAAATCAGAAGGAGATTGTACAGATTTGACCAGGATGGGTAGGTTTACCAGGAAAATGATTTCGCTGCAACAGGTTCCCAATGAACATACAGGCAAAGAGAAGGCCTTTTGGAATCATGTGCTCTGGAGAGATGGATCAAAGATAAATTTATTTGCTCACTTTAACAGTATGCATGTTTGGTGCAGACCAAAGACAGCTGTTTAGGAGAAGAACTTTAAAAAACTGTGAATCAAGGTGGTAGAAATGTTATGATGAAGGGCTATCTCACTGCATGCAGTCATCAATTCAACTATGAATTCTGCATCCTATCAAAGAATGCTTCAAGACAATGTGAGGCAATCCATCTGAAAGCACAATAATTATCCTAAACACACTAGCAAATTCACCAAGGAATGGTTCAAAAAGAAGAAATTAAAGGCTATGGAATGGCTGAGTCAAAGTCCAGATTTGAATTGGGCAGTGTATAAAAGAAAACCCCCAAACATCTCACAACTAAAGACATTTTGTAGGAGTGGTTAAAACATTTTAGTACTCCCAAATTAGTACAGTGGTGGACAAATATGCAAAATGAATAAAAGAAGCTATTGTTGCTAAAAGGGGCAATACTAGCTAAGAAGAATCCTCAGAAGAATTATTGTGCTGCATCTACTTACATTTCTGTAGATCAAAACACAGCAAATTGTGCATATGGTTGTGTTCAAGCATCAAAAATGATCCAATGTCCGACCATCCAAATATGTCAAATAAACCAACAATTTCCATGGGATGTACTTCATTTTTCAGATACATTACATTAGAGGAAAAGAAACAATTAGAAAGAAGAAAAAATAGGGTCAAGAGCATGATTGCTGGTGGATTAAAAATAAGAAAATACAAAGTCAGGTGGTCTTAATGGACCAGAGCTGTCATCAAGTAGTGATTAAAAAAATAGCTACTTGATGGATTTTAAATGCACCATTTGCTAACATTGAACCCTGATGAAGACTGTCATGGCTTACTTGTGTTAACCCTCCTGTTGTCCTCTACAGGCACCAAAAAATATTGTTTCCTTGTGTGAAAAAAATCCAAAAATTCAGCAAAAAAATCCCCAAATTTGTGAAAATTTGCAAAACCTTCAGGAAGAAAATTCCAATAATTCCTTAAGAGTTTCCCTGAAATATTTTATTTTATTTCAAAAAAATGAGTAAACATCTTCCCAAAAAACCCTGAAAATTTCTAAAATGATTGCATATGTATCAGTAAAACTTCTAATATTTTCTTTAAGAACATTCAGAAAAAAATTAACCAAAATCGATTTTTTTGTGAATGTTCTTAAGATGCATTTTTAGCATTTTCTTTTTTCCACCAAAAAAAATGTTCAAAGATTTCCTGAAAATGTTGAAGATGTGGGCATCAGAAGTTTCACTGTGAATTTTTTTTTCTCCATATTTTCAAACTTTAAACCGTGTCAATTTTGACCCGCAGGACAACACGAGGGTTAATAAAGAGTTTTTATATTTGAGTTAGGGTTAGAAAGTAATTCATAAAGGGATCCCAAACCTTTATGGATTCTTGACCAACATTAATAAGAAGTGGGGGGCAGTCCTTTTTCATCTTTAAAGGGAAACAAACTGGTTGATTTTGTGTCATTTGCACATCCAGAAAACATTACTTTGTCATGCATAAAGTGCAGCTGCTTGCAGTTGGTATGCTGTAGCTTCAGTGTGTGTTTTGTGACCGTGCTTGCCCTCCCCTGGGTCAGGCTGCACCCAGCGTTTGGCTGCACTCCTGCAAGACGCAGGTTGGGGATTACGCACCTCTGACCTCCAGCACTGTTACAACTGTAAGCTGCTCACGGAGATAGATGCCCGAGCGACCAAATCCACCAGCAGCAACCGGTTTGTCACATGACCAGCGTGCAGCGCTGCCTGCCCGCCTGCCTCAGAGTGTGTGCGCGCGGTGTGTGCGTGTGTGTGTTTGGCTTTTTATTTCCGCGTTCATCCAGGGAGCGCTGAGCTGAATGAGTCTCCACGGCCGCCCTCTGTCTGCCGATCACGCCGCCGATCTGCGTCGCCGTGCGGAGGGGAGACTCTCATCACGCAACCGCATCTCCTGGAGCCACGCAGCAGCGGGACCATGCTCACGCGTATGAAATCGGCGGTGGCCAATTTTATGGGAGGTATGATGGCCGGTGGCTCCAACGGGGACCATTCGGGCGGCTCGGATCTGCCGCTGAAATACCCGTATAGCCGGCCGGAGTTCCTGGGACTGTCGCCGGACGAGGTCGAGTGCTCGGCGGATCACATAGCGAGACCGATCCTGATCCTGAAGGAGACCAAGCGGCTGCCCTGGTCCACCGGCTACGCAGAGTGAGTAACCTGTATGCGTCCATCTTTTTCTTGAGCACAGCATCCTCTGGAAGTGAGCGCGTCCTTCCTGGACCCGCTCAGAGGCGTCAACACAAACACCAGCAGCTCGATTCTGGCCCGATTCGTGTGTTTTTATTTTTTGGTGTTTGTTTTAAATGTGGAATAGGATGAAGAGCAGCAGCTGGCCTTCCCTTCCTCACTCCTCCAGTATCATACCCAGCCTTAGCGCATAAACATGACGGTTTGCTGTGAGGATGCCAGAACCACATCTCATCAAAACATGGCAATGATCTGTCCTCTAGAACCACATCAGACTGCCTTGTTAGTGTGATGGCGGTGTAGACAGAAAGATACCATAAAAGTCGACCATAATGAGGTCAGTGGAAGCTGTTTGACAGGATATCAGTGACTTTATTGTGGAGGAGAGGAGGAGTGCTCTCCTGGATGAGCTCCAACTGTGACCAGGTTCACGTCTTCACCTGTTTCAGTTGTGCTTTGTTCAATTTGACCCATTTTTCTTCTACTTTTTGTTGCAGTAAATGTCATAAAAACATGTCCACATCCCCTTGATACAAAGTCTATGACCTGTCAGAGGCTGTAATCCTCCTGATAACTGAGACCAGAGCTGAATCTAAGATCATCTGTTGCATTATTGATATCACATCACATCCGACTCCCTGCGTCCTCCTGCCAAAGCTGTAACACATCAAATGTGTTGCATTTTAAACAGACACATCATAAACAGCATTCGACTGCTGCTTCTATAAACTGTTTAGTTTGTAAGTCAAACAGGACTCACAAACTGCTGAAAAACTTATCCCAGGTTATTTTTTATGACTCTGCATCTATTTTTACAACTCAAAGAAAAAAAAGTGCTGTATTGCCTGAGAGCGAAGAGTCATGATCACTTCTACTCATGCAGATAGAGTAACAGGGTCTGGTGCTTCAGAACTACAGAGGTCACAGTTCAGTCCTTCAGGCAGCCCTCCAGCTACACAAAGTGTGACAGAGCAGTTTATTGCCCCGGATCCACAAAGAAGAGGGAGTTTCTCCTCCCCCATACGCTTGATAAGCTGTTCTGACTTTTTCCTTGAATGTAATTGTTTAAGCGATGATGTTAGATGCTCATTAAGAACACTGTGTGCAGAAACTCCCTCTGACTTTCTGCATCTGATGTTTCAAGTTACGCCGTGCAGCTGTGAACCCACTTCAGATGTGCAAATGGATGTGATCTAAAGTCAGCGAGGAGACTCCCTGGTAGCTTGTGAACGATGTGTACAAGAATTAAATGCTCTAGCAGCGTCGAGAGGAGGGCGTGAACGTATACGCATACTATAAATTCATCTTCTGATTACTTTCTGTGTTGTTTTATCCTTAAAATATTCAAAAGTGGGATACAATTTCCTAGAACTCAAGGTTAAGTCCATCCAAATAATCCAAACCCCCACATTTTTAATTTATTATTCAACAAAAACCCTCATAGAATCAGATAAGCATTCTTCCTTGAACACTTCAGAAATACTGCTGATTAATTTTCTGCTTATTAACTGGTAAATTGACTGTTTGAGGACTAAAATAGATCCATATGGTCTGTGCTCCCTATAGAATGAAGAGATCGTGTGAAACTGTTGAAGTCTCACACCCGCCCTCCTTCATGCTTCCTCATGCAAATCTGCCGTGAAGAATTTTTAATCTCAAGACAAAAAAAAGAGAGAGGATGATAATATAATACACTTCTGTTTTTAGAAACCATCAACCACTCATCGGTGTTCTATTTTCATCATTATATATGGTGAGGTTTCTGTGCCTTGCAGTATATAACATGTTTAAATGAGATGCATGATTCTGCATGCTCAGTTCAACAGCCTCTACTTCATACATAGATGTGATACTTCTGCCAGGAGCATGCATATGTATCTACATGTGTGTGTGTCGGCTCGGTGTAGCATCAGCCTGGACTGAGCCATGCTGGGGATTTGTCAACAGCTGGCTGACCGGCAGGCCTCGTTGTTGTGAAATATCGCTGCCAGCAGAGAAAACCTGAGCCCATACGAGAAGTGGTGATCCATACAGATCCACTCAAGACGGTTATCACTTGCCGATACCAATGGATCCCTCTGATAACTTGGGTTTCATGGATAAACCTAAACGGTGAACTTTCCCCACTGTGGGATCAATAAAGTTTACCCTTATCCTTATCCTTAAAAGCCAGAATAGATGCATCTGAAGACAGCTGACTAGTGCTGCTATAAAGTTAATGCTGTTTTATATTTTCTGCATACATGGTAGATAGAGTATTTATGAATACTTTTCTATTTTACATATGGCTCTCTTGATTTGATTTTTACTTTTAATGCAATATCTGATTTAGGTGAGCGTGTGTATCTGGGCGTATCTGCTGTTTCTCTTCTGCATTTTTGATGTATTTCAACATCCTGGCTGTTTGATCCACATTCTAAATATAGTGGAGCATTTGAAGATCATTAGAAATGGAAAGTAACACCAGAATGTTGGAACGTGAAACCCTGTTTTCCTCCTTTGTAGCCCTGCTTTCCTCTTAGTAGGCCTCTCTGAGCTCCCTCTGAGGGTTATCCTGGGTTGCTTTCTGTAGAGACAGGCCGAGCTTCATGTGGAGGATTCTGATGCATCTCCTCTGAGTGGGCGCTCTGTCTGGTCCAGTGAGCACGGTCGTTTGAATGGATCACTGAGTATTGCTCACTCCAACCTGTGTCACCCTTTCTTCTGCAGCACACTTCCATGCCTCACTTTTACAGAAAGGCTACGTTTCCTGCAGCTCTCCTCTCCACAGTTGATTTGTAGCTGTAGACACACTGACCACTTATTATTCTTGCTTGTGTGCACATTCACTTCACTGTTTGGGTGCAGCACTGCCACGCTGCGTGTTGCTCAGCATTCCTAGAAGCTGTGGACATAAGAGGAGCTGCTCCTAATGTCATTTTAAGAGACGTTAAGCAGATGTGATCTACTTATGGTGAACTTATGAACCGAACATAGGTCTTTAAAAATGTCCTAAAGATGAAGGAATTGCAGGGTGACTTGTTAGTTTGTACATTTTAATATAATACAGTAACAGTAAGGAAATGTAACATTACACATATAATTGTAGGTATTCAGATGCTTACTTTAGATAAATCATGCTTGCAGAGCGACATACAGGTTCCTACTGCAGACAGCATGTTAGTTAACCAAACATTGTAGCAGTTTGCAGAGAAACTCATGTTAAATTGATTTCTTAGAACATTTGGCCTTGTGTTTTTGGTTTTGGAAAGATGACTCAAATTTCCACGCCTACTTTCACGTGTTAAGGTATGATGGAGGGCTTTAGCTAAAGATCAATTTCAAATTCAAATCTCTTTTGGGAATGGTCACCCGAATTGAGCAGAAAATAGCATCAAGGAGAACAGATACAGAAATCCCAGAATGCTATGCTTCAATGGTAGCCTATAAGCTGGAGCCTGATTTGAATATTTACATTTTAGCTGCATGATTATGTCACCAGGTGTGGGATTAGTCAGATTTTCTTCACATGATTTCTAAGGACATAATTTGTTTTATAGTATTTGGATCCATCCATCCATTAGTTACATCCGTGTTATCCAGTAGAAGTCCAGTAGAGGTTTGCGGGAGTTGGGGAATATCATCGTGAGGTCCCAGCTGATATCGATCAAGACCAGATGACCTGTCCAGGGTGTACCCCACACACTGGACAGGTCATCTGGTCAGAGACACACTCACGGCCAATTTAGATTCACCAGTGAACCCGCCATGCATGTTTTTGAGAGGAAGCTCAAGGAGAACATACAAACCAATGCCCCATCCCACCAGCAGGTTTGAACCTAGAACCTCATTGCTTTGAGGCGACGGTGCTAACCACCATGTCGTCCGCTATGTTCACCCAAATTTACCTTGTTTGGACACAGTTACTTTCTGTTAGGACAACACTGAGGGTCAGGACAAGAGGACGAACAATCAGAGGGTTTTCGGTTGCAGCAAAAGTGGAGCATCGGTTTGGAAAGAAGTGGAAATTCAATGCATTGAATGGGAACAAATCAAAGGCAGTTACATAAGATAGAGCAGACAGATCCATGCTGTCCATTATACTTAAGCCATTTCTTTTCTAGAGTAGCCTGAAGGAGAAGTTGATTAAGAGCTACTTCACCAGTTTCAGAAATACAGCATGGTAAAGTAGTGAAAAAATACAGTGCAAATGGCTTTCAACTGCTGAGCTGCTTGTCTCCTCCACATGCACATTCCTCTTTCAGCTCCTCCAGCTTGTTTGTTTGCATAGTAGTGTAGTGGTATTTAGAGAATAAAGATCAGTTGTGACAAAGCTCCTCTGCAACCTCAGCATTAGTCCGATCAATAGTTAATCAATAAGCGTGTCTGTAAGTTAAACGCTAGTACCACCACCGCACACTGTATGTTCTGTCTGCAGGTCAGCAGACGTTCATATTAGAACATATTAGCATGTCGGTGCAAGCAGCAAATTGTCACACTCAGTGCTAAAATCTGTGTTCAGGGAACAGAAGTATAAAAAAGTGTCAGCTTCACGGTGTTTAACAGTTAGAGTGTGAACCAGGGTGTTGAATTAAATTAGGACAGGCATGTTCAGGGAACGTTTCCAAGATGCAGAGGGACGTTTTAAACACCACAAACAGCCCAGAAAAGAGGATGTGTTTTCTCTGGTTTAATTGGAGCGTTATCCACACACATTAAATTTGTAATATTTTCCCGTTGTGAGGAGGCCACATGAAGTTAACGTCACGCTTCACTGTGGAGGGGAGGCACATGAGCAACGCTTCATACGTACAAAGCTTCCCAGTGCTCAGTCACATGATGCGGCACATGTTCTTGTGTTGTTTCTGCTACATCAACACGGCACGTCGCTCTGAGGCGGGAACAGTGTAATCGTGTTTCAGTTCAGTTGCCTGGTTTCCTTAATATGGAGTTAAAATATGAGCTACTATTGGAGCAAAAGATGTGCTACACTTCCCTAATCAAATTATCATGATAGGATTGTCTTCATCATTATCTATAGTGATTGTTCATAATATTCTGTGGAAGAAAAAGCAGCAAAAAGGTACAGGAGAAAACCATATAGAAGAAGGATTATTTAACCAAAGATAAAATATGCAACAAGAAGTAATTATTTCCAATCAGCAGTCTTAATGCATTAAGTAAAGGCTGCAATTATATAGAGTTACACATAATACCCGAGAAATGGCCGCATTCATCCAATAGCAGAAGCAATGTGCTGCATAAACAGAAAAAAACACTCAACTTAAAATGTGTTCATCTGGAAATGTGATGATGGAACTTATTAAAGTTTGAACTGGATTTGATTGTAGGCGAAACCTCCACTGGATTAAATGGAGTATGAATGTTCAAAATCCATTATCGACTATACACCGTTTCAATAGCTAACCTGAAACGCTATAATTATCCGGGTTCATTGCCTCCAGGTCAGTTTTTTTCCCACCACAACTTGGCATCACTCATGAGTGCTTTTGGTTGTGCAACAGTGTTTTAACAAAGACTGATCCAGAGCACAGCAGTGATTCGACTCTCAGGTCTGAAGTGTTGTAAAGTTAGAACTACAATTTAAATCAGTCTCAATTGCAGGTTGATTTGACCATTGTGTTTGCAAAATGACACATATTCCCAGAGTCCAACATTTGCTGAGCCAACAGTAGAAAAATCCCAAATGTTCAATTAGCAGTGATACAAAACAGAGAAGAGCAGAACTGAGGATGAATCAGTTAATGTTTGACTTCTTGCAAGACAAACGGCAATAAATGAGTTATTGCATGTCAGAATAATAATTTATTTATTTTCTGTTGCAGTTTCACCACTGGTTGTATTTTGTGATAGCATTGTACAATATTATGAGTCACCCTGGTGGTCACTTGTTCATTAGGAAAGCATCAGAAACAATGCTACTGAAAAAAATCCCTCCACTGAAGAACAAATACTATAGATGACTGACAAGATAATTAAGGTCATGCCATTGTCTCAAACATGAAGAAGTGAAATGGTAAGTGAATATGACAGCGCTGCTCTCGGACACAGTCCATGCCTCAGGGTGTGGATGGCTTTTCCTCTCATATTAGAGATGAAAGGCTTGAAAGCTCAACTGTTGTTAATCTTATCTTATCTTCCGAGGTTAGAGGAACGCCACTCCCTGCTGCGCTTTGGTCTCAGACATGCAGGATGGTGTATGAAGGTTGTGGCCTTAAAGGAACATCCTGCTCATTTTGTTTGAACATATTAGCTACATATTACAAACCTTCTTACTTTGTAGTACTGTTGGCTGTTTTCCCGAGTTTACTGTGATTTCTGCTTGTGTTTAGCAAACTAAGACCTGATAGTTAACAACTTTCCTAAAGTCGGACACTAATGAATTCACAGTACCAGTTTTATGAGGTCTGTGTTCACCCAGTGTTTCCCCTAAAGGATGGATTGGTGATATTAGGCAGTGAGTTCTTAAATGTCAAATAATAAGCTTTTGTCTTTTTAATTTCATTACCCCACAGTAGGCGGCAATCAATTATCAAAATGGCTGATTATCATATCTAATGTTCCGCATTTTTCTGCTTTTCAGTGTTATTATTACTCAGCCAAAGAACTCGGCGAGGGTTTATGTGACGATCAGCGTACGTTTGTCCGTCTGGTTGTTTGTCTGTCTGTCTGTCTGTTAGCAACATTATTCAAAAACGGACAAACAAATTTCAATGAAATTTTCAGGGAAGGTCAGAAATGACACAAGGACCAAGTGATTAGATTCTGTCAGTGATGCGGCTTATAGTCTGGATCCACAGATTTCTTAAAGATTTCTGTTTCATTGAGAGATAGCGGCGTCACTGTAACTATGACAACAAGTGAACACTACGTCACCTGCCTGCTGATGATCACATGATTGCGATCCTACTACAAATCCACCTTTGCGGACTTATCGGGACTTATCCGTCGGAAACGATACAAGGAACAATTGATTAAATTAAAAAAAAATTAAATTAAAAAAAAATTGTGGGGGTGTTTCTGAGTCCCATCAATTCCTGCCACCTGCTACATATTTAGGTCACGCGATTTGGTATCTGTACATAGCATACACATGCATAACACAGGCCTGTGCTCAGCACAAGGTCTTTTTGTTTGTGGTTACATCTATATTAAATGGCCACATTCTATGGTGCCGTGATTTCTGCCACGAAGTTTTTCAAGATTTCATCCATTGGAAGTGATACGACTGAACAGCCTTGGCGGAGTACAGCGCTTTCTGAGTGCTTTTCTTGTTTTTGTAATGGATTCCCGATAAAATAAATGAATTTAGAAATGTGCAACCTTAACTCTGATGCAGCTGCCTGTCTGTTTGTAGTCACCACATTTGATTGGCTATACACCACAAGTAAGAGTCTATCAACACTGAAAGATAAATAGTTCAAAGTTTTCTTTTGATTATCGCACGTAAAACATAAATAAAACTATTTTTATGCTGGAGTTTGAGTTATTCTTAATTCTAACACCAAGATTTTCATTTTAACTGCAAATACAGTCCAGTTTCAAATATGGTTGGTAATTTTCTTGATTGCTAATGATCGATATTTGGTCTGAAAAAAACATATTGGTCTGCCCACTACCTCACAGTAATAATGCAATCATCAATTAATGTCAGCCAGATGTTAGCTTTGATTAATCATCTATCTCAAGCAGGTTTTGAATTTTTCTATAGCAATCAGGCGTGCTGTCTGGAAGGATGAACGTTTTGTGTGTGTACTGATAATTGGTTATTGAGGAGACTCATGACTGACAGTAAAAATGAAAATTTTCATGTCAAAATTTAGAATAACACAAACTCCAATATAAAACTTTGTTGAGATGCTTTTGTTCTTTGATTAAAAGACAACTTCTCAACATTTATCCTTCCATGTTTATGTTATTACTCTTGATGTGGGGTGTAACCAGACTCATAGCGCTATGGGCAGAACATTGCTCGAGACCAGAGTCACCGGTATTTTTCAGTCTTAAAACATTTACAACTACATAAGCAGTAATGACATTTAAAATTTAAAATAAAACTGAACTTGTTATAAATGTATAGTCTGACATTTAAAAGCTAGACAGTTTCCTTCACCACAACAGTTGAGATTTGGTTTGATCAGATTTTATAAACCTCTTTAACACACATTTTGGTCACTTCATTCAAATTCCTAACAACTTGGTTAAATTCAGAACTTCTGAACGCAACAAACTCTGTATTTAGTCTTCAACTGAAAATTCACAATCTGAAGATAATCTTTTTTTGTCACTTACAGTAAAATAACACAAAATAACAGAAAGTTGTCAAATCTGAAAAACTATAACCAGCAAATATTTGACATTTTGTGTGGATAAATGACTTTTTTTGTTTAATTTTCAATCGATTAATCACAATGAACAGGTTGAGCGGGTGACCCATAAATGGGCTAGATTCCCTGGCGGGGGGCCTTTGTTCGATTTCAGCTCATGGCTCTTTGTAGCAGATCTTCCCCCGATTCTTCTCCCTACTTTCCTATCTGCCTCTTGACTAAACTGTCAAATAAAGCCAAAAAAATTGCTTGAAAAAAAAAAAATTATGAGACTTGTCGGTGTGATTGATGCTTTTCTCTGTTCTAAGTTGGTGTAGAGACACAGAAATAACTCATTGGTGGTTAAGTGTTCCCTTAAAACTCCTGTTATCAACACACTGTAGGGAATGTGCTATTCTTGGTTTTTAGAATAGGGAAGTGGTGAATAGCTCATTGTGTAAGTCAGCAATTAAAATCAATCTCGCTGAGTGAAGATAGGCCCCGGGTCAATTTCCTGTCAGTTTTATGACCCACAATGTTTTCTTAGCTGGAGACGGGGGATCCCTGCTCTGCATGCTCATCCTCATGACCACTTAGGATTATTTACATAGAATCCCACATAGGGGGGTAATTACAGCTGCCTCTCATATCAACATGTAGCCATAGAATGCCTCATTTATCTGATAAGAGCCCCACTGGTAAATTTGTTTTGAGATTAACTTGATGTAATGTGTTTTTTCATATATTTAGGCAAGGAATGTTTCTGTTTTGAGTCTTTGAAATGAAAACATGGCAGAATTTCTGCAATAATGCCTATATTACGATGTGTTCCTGCATGGCCTTTGCTCATCTAATTTTATAAGCTGCTTAATGCACAGTTTTAATAGGGCCACTGTAGACTGAATGTCTCCTATGGTGTGGCTAAATGGAGAATATCTGGAGTGTTTTTAAGCAGCGTGTGCTTGTCCATAGCTACGGCAGCTCACAGCAGTATGGCACCATCTGCCAGGTGTTGTATAATGTAGTATTCATGTGTCTGTCTGTCCTCTGCCCTACATGCGGGGGACTTACACTGAAATGTGTACTTAAAGTTTGTGTGTTTGTCGACCTTATTTCCCATTGTCTCGCTTTGTTAATGGCAAGAATCTGCTGTCATGACAGGTTGCTGTGAGACTCTCACACAGAAATCAAGTTGTGGACGGGTTTTATAGACTTTGCACGGATGAAAGGTCACACGTCTTCCCTCTCTTATATCTGCAGCCATGTGTTCAGGAAATCTTGATAGCAATAAAGGAGAAGACACACAACCACCTTAGGTGAAGTTAAACTCAAGACACAGCTGTTTCTAAGCTGTTTGTGTTCGTGATAGAAGGATGACAACTGATGACTTGAAAATAGTTCATCCCTCAGATCCCTCTGAGGCTGTTTGTTTTTACATTTCTATTATGTATATTATACATTATTCTAAATACTACTCTGCAAATATATATTGTATGACACTATACACTGATCAGCCACAACATTATGACCACTGGCAGGTCAAGTGAATAAAATCGATCGCCTTGTTATAATGCAATGTTCTGCTGGGAAACCTTGAGTCCGGACATTCATGTGCCACCCACCCAAGTGTTGCAGGTCAAGCAATGCATGACCTGCAACACTTAGGTGGAGCAACTTGAGCATGCATGCTCTGGACTTTTGGATTTCTTTCATGTAAATATTCGCACAGTTCATTTGTAATGTACCTATCAGCCACAACATTACAAGCACCAGCCCAGTGTTGTGTAATTCCCCCTTCGTGCTGCCAAAACAGCTCTGACCCATCAGAGCATGGACATCGGGCCTCTACCGGTGTCCTGTCGTGTCTGACATCATGCCATTGGAAGTGGATCGTCTGGGAGGCTCAGGTTTGTTCCGGTGGATCGTTTGGATACTTGATCAGATTGGGATCTGGGGAGCTGGCATGCCAGGTCAATGCCTTGGGATCGTTGTCAGGCTCCTTGATCCGTTTCTGAGTCTTAGTGGTTCGATGGGGGGTGCCGCTGTGACAGGAACATCCACGTGAATGCCAGCACCCAGTGTTACCCAGCAGAACATTGCATTGTAACGAGATGATCGCCTCTCAGTGGTTTTAATTCGTGGCTGCGACTCTTATGCTTGTTGCTATCACATTTTCTCATATCTTAGAAGTCTTATTAAACTAATATTCCACTGAAATGCCTTTTCTGGTGTTCTGTTCTCTCTCTGTTTAGGGTGATCAATGCAGGAAAGAGCACACTGAATGAGGACCAGGCTTGCTGTGAGGTGCTGGTGGTCAAGAGGAGACCTACAGGAAGCTCTACACCCAACCGAACGACCATGGATCGTAGGAGGTCCTCCCTGCCTAACGGAGAGGGCCTGGGCCTCCGGGAGAACCTGGTGAGTCAAACTGAAGGGAAATCTCTAATCTTTCCATGACATTCTGCAGATACATTCCATGATGACAGAAAGGGATTGCCTTAAAGAACACAGTACAAGCATCAGTGGGATCTATTGTATTTCTTTTCCTTAGAAGCAAGCACACACTGACTGGATGGAGTGCAGCTGAAATGATGATTTCAGGGTACTGAAGTTTAAAAAAAAGTCTTTTTGGTGAGGTGAAGTGGAAAGTCTCATAAAGAAATTCAGTTCACAAGTGAAAACAACTCCTGCGAGGATTTGTTATATTTTTAGAGCAGGCATTAAACAAATCAAAAGAACAAATCCAAATGGAATTTTATACTTTAGTTTAGGTGCTAGTGATGCAAGCAGGTGAGCCGTGTTTTTCTATGAAAAATGTCAAACCATCACAGACTGAAGTTGTTTTTTTTACATTTTAGCCTGTATTTAGTGATGAAGTCTGGGTAGTAATCAGAGTGACTTTCGTCCTTGAATGTCTCCAGGGCGTTTTGTCGAGACCCGCTGTCCCCTGGTCCTGTCCCATCAGCAGTTTATTGGGGCGTACAGCACAGCGTCCTTTCCACACCACACTAGCCTTCAACAGCTCTCACACACAAATAGGCTGACACACTGCGAAGGAGAACTCTGTATCATTATGAAACGGGATGTCGCTGCCATTTTCTTCTGAAGGGCAGAGTGCTACATCCACACTGTGTATTGACACTCTTAATTCTGTTACTCAGACTGGTGGCACTGAAAAACAATGACAAAACAATGATGTTCACCTGCTGCTTTTGTCTTTCTATTGTTCTAATTTCTGCATTGTTTCATTGTTTTTTTTCTTCACTCACACACTAAAATGATGTACCTAACATTTCCTCTCAGCCCACCAGCACTTTACTCAGGCCAACCCGCTGCCTACAGCAAACTCATGCAAGTGCCTCATGACTCACTACTGCAGTGATGCTAAACCAATAAAAGTCCAGTAGAGCCTTTCTAGTGCTTCGTGCTTGCCTCATGGACTCATGCTGTAGATTCTGCCTGCATTAGATTTTGAGAGTCAGATCTTTAGCGTGTGCAGAAATATGTGCTACCACTGCCTTGTGCTCAATTGCCATAAAAAATGCAGTATACATCAGTCCTCTTGTTTGCGTTTTATATATGCGTCACAGCATAATGTGCAACAGCGATTTCATGTCTCTACTTACATGCCATTTTAACTCCACCATCAGTATTTAAATCTCATGTAATGTAAGAGTCTTGAAGCAGAAAGCTCCACTGGGTTCAGGAGAACGGAGGATCATAGAGTTGCTGTGGTTTGTGAAGACGGCAAACTCAAAAGTGCTCAATCAATGAGCCAGATCACAGGAAACTATGTTTAAGCATGACGTGGGAAGTGATCCTTTGTAGATCAAGACAGTACGCAGTTTGGGAGCACGTAGCGCATCATCCCGAGCCTATTAAACCCTGCGGATTGAAGCTCAAGCAAACATTACCATCATAGCAGAGCTGGCTCATCCAATCATAGACATCTGGCACCCCCAAGGGGAGGTTTACATTTGGATCAGATCACTGAACTGACCGCTGCAGTCTCCTGGCAGTGTTCCCACTGAACACCTGTGGGATGAATTTGAATGCAGCACACAAAGGAGCTTTCATACATTCACTTGCATGATGCACTGACGTCTGCATGAGTTTATTTACATAGTACACAATGAGAGGTAGCTGTGTAGCTTGTTCCAGTGTGCTGTTAAACAGGATTTTTAGATTATTCTGGTCACTGACACTACAGAAGGCGCACCAGCGGTTACCAAGCTTTGCAACCCTGTTCTGATCAGACCGTACTATACATGCAATTCTTCTCGTGGTGTTCCCCATTTTGATTGTTTCATTTTGTTGGCTTTTAGAGGCCTGAAGTGGTAAATCTTACCAGCAAAGAAAAGAGCAAAGATTAGAAAAAAGATTTTAAAAAACACACAGAAATCAGAAGTGTATATTTCATTCTTTGCTCCAGGGATTCATGGTATCTTGAGACCAGCTGATGGGTCCTGGGCCTCCAGGTTTGGAACCACAGCTGTGTATCCTGTGGCTGCAGTCATAAATGATGCTTTGCATTTTGCTATAGTCACATTTTCATTATTCTCGATGAGAGGCCATTGCATTCCATTCTTTTAGAATAGAGGATATCTTGTAGCTTGTAATCGAAAGTAAGCAGGAAAAGCTTTAAATTTCTTAGCTTCAAGCATGGATGCAGCAGTTTTCTTTTTTTTTAAACAGTGTATGCCCTTTAGAGATGCTTATTGGGTCAGATCTGAATGTCTTCAAGTCCTGATCAGTTCTTAAATATTACTAATATTGGCAGATAACCAAGGAAAGACATTTTTCAGTCGACTGCCGACAATAAACAGCCAGTTTCCAGTGTTTTTAGCAGACATTTGCATTGATCATTCATGCTCAGGATTAGTTTGCTCCACAGAAGATAAATAGGTTTTCAGGATGTAGTTGATCATGTTGATGGATCAGTGTGATTGCAAAGTTTGACAAAGTTCCTCTTCTCATGTAACATCCTGGAGACGCACATGTTGACACAACTGATTAATGTGTGTGTGGCGGATGTGTGCTCTTCCCTGTGTGCAGGAGACCTCTGAGGATCTGACCTTTCACTACTGGGCGTTGTTTGACGGTCATGCTGGTTCTGGGGCGGCTGTAGTGGCCTCCCGTCTCCTCCATCACCACATCGCACTGCACTTGCAGGAGGTGATGGAGATTCTCTGCACCCCCAACCTGCTGCCACCCACATGCCTGGGTGAAGAACCCATCAATCACCACCTCACCCCGACATCTCAGCGTGCCCTTACCAGAGCTGCTTCACTCCGAGGCGCCGCAGGGGCTCCAGGTTCCCCCAGCACCCCACCCACTCGATTCTTCACAGAGAAGAAAGTTTCACCTGAGAGTCTGGTGATCGGAGCTATCGAGAATGCCTTCAAAGACATGGTAAGAGACCTGTGCTGCTTCATATAAAAACTGAAAATCAGCATTTTAGTTTTAAACAACAGCTGCTAACGTGATGTGGAGATGATGCTCACCGTTCATCATATACAGTAAAAACAATATGTTCCTGTCACTAATCCTAAAGAAAAACATAAACACTTTGTTACTAATTTTATGTTTGTGTTGCACCTTAAAATCTGTGGCTGTCTTCTCAGTTCCACTCTGGTGTTTTAAAACACAACAGACTTCACAATAGAGCAACATAAAAATGAACTGTGAGGAGATTTATTGACACTACAGTAACATCGTGTGATGTCTGATTGACTATAATTCCCAGGTTGGACATCCCCAACTAATACCTCCAAACTTGTTGCTCCAGTCCTTAATTTTATGACTGGGTGGAGGAGAACATGCAGCACCTATCTAAAGACTACAAAGAAAAAAGCTTTTCCAGCTGTGTTGCCTGCAAGCCGGGTGTGGCTGAAAATGAATAGAAGCTTACAAAAAGACAAAAAATAGGATTAACTCTGTTCTGTTTGCATAGCCTGCAGTCCAAATAACTGCTAATCTTTACACACACCTTTACCTTATATACACGACTAAACAGAACTCGATAAGAATTTTCCAGCCTCCTGTTGAGTTTTACACCACAGGCTACAACATTTATCAGTAACTGTGTACAGACAGCACTGTGCAATCAGTGTGCTTAGATAACATCCATTAGGCTCTAATTGCATCAGTTGATATTGATTCATTGTTGTAGACATAAAGTGAAGCACAAAGGCCTCTAAATTTCCTGTTAGTTTACAAAGAGAAGGGTGCGCACATGAACCATTTTTACTAACTTTTAATAACTGTACATTCTATGCCGTGTGCTGTATGTAATCCTAACTAAAATGGTACAAATGACTCTACAAAGGTCGATTCGAAAAGTGGAAGTAAAAGAGTTTGTGGTGTTTCCTTGTAATAATATGCCACCTTCATGTAGAACTACTAATGACATCTCAGAGTTTGAGTCGTCCACAGCACGCTCTATTCACGTGAATGCAGCTATATATGCAGCTAACTGGAGTGAGGCCACATTTACCGCTTTGTCAGGGAGAAGGAGATGTTAGCGACGTAAAAAAAAACACAAAATGAGCCAGAGTCAAAGGAAATGTAGCAGCATTTGGATGCACTTTTCTGGGGACGACACGCAAGGTAGAGCACAATGCAGTATTTGTCAGAAAAACATCTCTTTGAAGCAACTTGCACCACCATATAGCATAGATAAACAATAAGAAAAACAATGTAAACTACACAAGAACATTTTAACAATACTAAAAAAATTATAAAAATTAAAAATAAGAATACAATATATATATATGTATATAAAACTCAATAGAATATATATTGGTAGGATGTGTAAGTTTGAATTATTCTGATCTGTATTGTATCTTATAACTGCCACCAGTGATTGTTTCCTTGATAAAAACCAGCTACTCCTGGCTGACTTCTAAAACATAAATGAATATAATAGCAAGCCAGCACTTTGAAGGGCTCTTTGAAAGGAACTGCTCCTCAAGATCCGGCTCCCTTCAAAGAGCTATAAATCCCATCTCTACGCCCTGCCATAGTCCACAGAGATTATTAGGTGTCTATACCAGGTGGGTGAAGGTGATAAGCAGCTTAAGGTGTGATTACACACGGTAAACTCCAACAAAACCATGACAACAGCACAAACACTTTCCAAACTCATAATGCATGATTGTTTCTCTTGAAGCACACGGCACCAGTCAGACAGCCAATGCAAAGCCAGGAAAGGTGATGTACTTTCCCCTCGAGCTGCTGCAGGTCACCATCTCTCACCATCTGGCTGTGCTGAAAGTGGATGCTGGAGACTTAACTCATGGAGATGCTGAGAGATCAAGAGCAGAGCCAATCAAAACAGTGCAGGCCTGTCTGACAGGGAGGGTCATCGGTCATTGGTTTCAGTTTCATCATCACAGCTTTGAACACTCTCTGTACTTGCCTGTGCTTATCCTTGCCTGCGTTGCGAAAGAGTAGTGATGGTATGTACTCTTACACTGAGAGATAAAACCAGCTTGTTTTAAACTTACAGGGATTTTATTAATAGTAAATCAGAGTGGGCTATGTAGACAGTATAATGCCTGCAAGCAAATTAAAATATGCAAATGGATTGAAGAAAATATATGTAAGACAAACAAGGAGAGTTAATGTACAATAATTAAAGAAAAAAATACATTACTACATGATGAAAAACAAGACCAGAGGGAATGCTGTAAACACAAACCCCATAAAAATGAGAGGACTTGCAGTTTCACCTTTGTTGTTGCATAAAGCTGAAATCTGCTAATTACCAAAAGTTGCCCTTGAAGCCATGAAATTCTTTTAAGATGTCTTGTTTTGTCACGAACATGTGCCCAAAATCCAAATATATTCAGTGTAATTTCACAGGAAACAAACTAAGATAGCAAAAAATATTCACCTTGAAAAGCTGGAAAGAGTGAGTTAGTGCCAATTTTGCTAGAAAAAATACTAAAACGTAGTTAGTATCTGTGTTCTTGCTGCTGTAAAAGCCCTCCCGCCTGGCCTTGGAAACATGCTAAAACAGATGCGCTGCGTTATGTTGAAGTGATGCTCGGCCTCCGTCATTGCTAAAAGATAACATTTGTTGAAGAGATTTCTCCGAGAGGTTAGATCTTGATAGAGGGCAGTGTGGATACAGAAATCCAAGTAGTCAGTGCAGTCTGGTGCTTCCATGTCTTGACCACTAGATGGTAGTATGTATTTAATAATTCTTTCCAAGCTGTCTGATCTCAAAAAGAGGAATAGTGTACTGGGGCACTTATTGTTGTTTGTGTGTGGGAGTAATTAATGCTCGTTTAAGGATCAGCTAATACACTGAAGGATCCATTGTGAGTTTCTGGTGACAGAATACGTGATGTTGTTGCACCGAGTCTCGAGTATTGTGTTTTTAATTGCTTATCATGATAATTCAGCCACTGCTTGACAGTGTTGTAGTAAGACAGTGTGGTGATAAATGTCTGAAATCACATGATCTTGAAATTGGAATCCAGTTTTACACTGGAAGACCCAGCTGGAATGTTTTTTGTTCTAAAAAAACGTTATGAGAGAATTCTGCAAAGTAGCGTTGCTATTTTTAGTTCCTAGAATGTTCTTCGGGGTGGGATGACGTTCTCTAAGGAAATTCTAAGAATGTTTGGTGATAACATTGTCAGACCATCATGCTAAAAGTATTTCACTAAACATTTTGCACATGTCGCCTCTCGAGTGTATTTCCTCTGATAACATGCAACATAGTGTGACAGTTTTAAATATTTTACCAAAGAACGTTCTATAATATGTTAATTCAAAAACATCCCCCTAAAACTTCAGGCAGAATGTTCTACCTTTGTTGACATACTACATTACAGGATTGTTTTATACAGATATGTTCTTTCATGTGAGCCCCGATAACATCTTGAAAACATTTTTTGAGGACGTTTTTCCTTTTGTTATCATGTAACATAATCTGAGGCCCTGACAACATCCCCTGAATGTTGCAGTTAAAACGTTGTGTATTATGCATAAATGTTCTTAAAATGATCTTTGAATATTCCGTTAAATCCCTTTCCTTTAAGCACTATTATAAGTTATGGTAGTCAGTGTTAGAGTAACATTTCCTGCTAGCTGGGAATTCAGTTCACACTGACTTTATAATACACTCTGTCCCCGTTCCTCCCACTTTACCTTATTCCTGTCAGTAGCCTATCTGCCCTACCACACGTGTTTCTCTCCCTCCCTAATTTGCTCTTCAAAGAGCTATATTTTAAATCTTATAAGATGTATTTTCAGTTCACTGTTCAGCGTTTCACTAATTTGTTTTTCCAGGTGGTTGCAGCTCTCAACTATAGGCTCTAATTACAGTACTTACTTTCCTCCACAGCTGTCATTTATTTTAATTTCAGTAATAATTTTTGTAAAATTAGATGCAGTTTGTTTCAAATAGCACACATTTCCTCTTGGACCGAAATACTGTCACTTCTGCTGACTAAGTACCCAAAAGTCGATTTTGGCAGAATCTCACCCCTTTAAAGCCTCTCGTCTTATTTTTTTAATGAAGCTCATTCTTTAAGAAAATGGGAAGTGTCAGGGAATCTTGGGAAGGTCTGGTATCTCTCTAAATCTCTGTCTCAGAGTTCGCCCAGCCACTGTATCTTATCAGCGGGAAACGGCTTTAATTCTGACACGACTCACTGCATCCTTCTGGAAGTGGAGTAACTGCTGAGGCCCGATAAACACTCAGGGAGGTGCAAATATCAGAACCAATGTGTAGCTTAGAGACACAGGCTTATCAGCTGAGCTCTATGTTGAGCCAGGACAGAAATAAGAGGCGATGAGATCACTGGCCTCATGTGACCCTCCTCAGTTTAGCAAATATATTTGTAGCACCTGGCTCATTCTCTGTATGTGTGTAAAATCTAGTTGAGCTGTACTTTAGCTGTAACTTGACATCCGACGACTATTAGGGAATTACTTTTTGTTCTTCAATCAACAGTGTGGTCTGTCAATTTGAGAGCATTATGTCTCCATTTTAGGTTTAGATTTTGTAATGCGTTTCCTCCGAACCCTGCCCTTCTTCTCAAATAGCCCCTACTTGAGTGCAAATCCGCTCTCCTCTTGCTTAAAATGGTTTGTGTGCACTTAGATATGCTGTTGCTTGCACAAATCTCCTGTGCTTTAGTTTTGTCCTCGCCCTTAGACAGCTTCCGTGCACTTGTGAAACTTCTGCTCACAAATTTGTACTCTCATTGTCTTATCTTTGTGAATCAATCCTGTCAAAAATATTCCCGAACAAGTATAAAATCATCAATGAAATCATTGCTGCCTCCTTGTAGGCACGTTCACTTTGCCTCTTACGTCGTCCCTTACAAGCAGGTTCATCCACTTCTGCCCTCCAAGGTCTTATCATATGCTTGTCAATTGTATTTTGTAGGACTTCCTGACTTAATACATATACCAATATCTGCATAAAAGAGCTACATATAATAGTAGCCCCATCGCACATTGGCTTTCCATTGGGTCACTTTTGGAGACAAACAGGCCAGTTAGGTTCTTTATGGCATCTCTTATTATTTAACCCAGTTCAGCAGAACACTGGCTGGCATGGATGACTCAAATCAAGGACCTCAATTGAATATGTTATTTTAAATGCACTATCACTTAATTGGTAAAGGCATATGTGCAGCATGGGAATCCATATATGATAATTTGCTTGACTTTCAAGTGTTAATTGCATGGAGTAATGGGAACACTGTGACAATAAGTGTATTAACTCCAAAAATCCTACAAGAAATCAACTGATGTACGTATAAAAAGCCCTGGAAGGTCAGAGAGGATGGACCTGGTTACGCATTACTTGCTCATAAGAGATGTTGTCAGAAGTAAAGGTACACTTCTACAAGGAGTGCATTGATCAGCGTCATACCTGGAATTCTATTTGCTGGGGACCTTTGACAAGGTTGCTTCACAGAGATAACACACTGAGATTACAAATCTGAGCAGAAGCTTCATGAACGCACAGAAGCAGTGTGAGAGCAAGAGATACGCTCAAACTAAAGCACAGGACACTTGTGCAGCAATAGTATGTCTGGCTGCCAAAGAGAGAGGGCAGGGATTTGATGGAAAACATTACAAAATCTTAATGCAAAACAAAGAAATAACGCCACTGCTTCAAATAAAGAAAGTAACTCCATACCCATCTGTGAGTCCTTTAAGGGCTCAGCCTAGGAGCTGGGGAATCACAAATAGGTGATAATTTTGAAAAAAAATTGGCTTATTGGCGTTTTCATCAGCCTGTTAACTTAGCTTAAGACAAAGCTAACTGGCTAGCCTGACTCTCTCACTGAGCTCAGTATTTACAGTATTATATCTTGTCTGTACAAAAAATAAAGAGTAAAGCAAGTGTTATTTTTTTAAATTTATTTATTTTTATTCTCCCTTATTAATCCCACGAGGGGAAATTCTGATTTTCGCATCTCTCCCCAATTGGGGGAGTAAGAGCCCCTGGAGCAGGAAGGGTTAAGGGCCTTGCTCAAGGGCCCAACAGTGGCCACATCGGGGTTTGAACCTCTGACCTTCTGATCAGTAGTCCAGAGACTTAACCGTTGTACCACCACTGCCCCCAACACTCAGGTCCCACCGAGATTTGAACTCGGATCGCTGGATTCAGAGTCCAGAGTGCTGACCAATACACCATGGAACCTATTGTTACTGTTATCATTGTCATCATGAATTCACTGCTTCAAGCAGCCAAAAAAAGGAAGTGCTTAACCTCCCATAAAAGATAAATGTTGGTTTTGCAAGGTTTTGGTGTCTAAGTAGTTTTACAAAACAAGATATGACCCATTTATCAGTAAAATTCAGATGTCCTATTAGCTAGGTTTTGTTATTTGTACAAAACCAGGCTGTATTTTTGTGCTAGGCTAAGCTAAGTAGCTGCTGGCAGTAGTTTAAAATTTGGCAAATGGGCATAAAAGTGGTATTTTTCGTGTATGGAAGTGAAAAAAATGGCATGTCCTAAAATCTTGAACAGCTCCTTTTATAAGTGGTCTTCAGAAGTGTTTTCAGGGTGTATTTTTTTTTTTAGTTTAATCTATGGACAAAGCCATGATAGTTTTCCAGTAATGCTAAGCTGTAGCTACAGCTGTGAGACTGGTATAAAGGTATGTTTTGTCTCGTGTGACGGATTCACCAATATGTATTGTCCAAACTATTGAACCACTCATTTAATGGTTTTCAAAAAATATACGGTTCAACATTAACCTTGAGGAAGTTGAGGCAAATTAATTAGCTTTAGCAATTTCAAACCACATTCAGAATGTATTTTTGACCTGGTATGAATTGTCAACATCCATTTTGACTTCATATTCTTCACTCTGCACTTATTTTTGTGAGGTGTCAGTTAACTATTAATGTGTGAATACTGACTTTTCCTTGGTCAAGGTTGGTGACTGTGTGAGTGCAAATGTGTTTGGTACAAAGTTATTAATGCTTTCTATTAAAGTAGCGCTAACATCAATGTTCTGAAAGATTTTCCCCAAAGGTCTTTCTTGTCTTTAAAAACAGCTGATATGTCACCGCTTTGGCTAATTAGTTAAAAATGATTAATTCTGTTAATTACCTGCCACATTGTCCATCACCAGAGTTCTCCATCTTTTCTGACATTTAACTTCTTTTTCTCCCCATACTGTTCCCTGAGTTATTCCTTTACATTTCCTGCTTTTAGGCCTAATAGGTTAAGGCTGTCTCATTGATTCTGCAAATCCAATAACAAAAAATACTGCCAAGAGCATAGAAAAGGGAGGTACTGCCCTGGTGTAAGCTGGTTTGAATGGTATGGTGACGATGGGGACTTTTGGGGCAGGAACACGCAAAACCAAACATTGATTATGGGTTCCATTAAAATAAAACTATAAAACATCTGTTAATGTGTTTGTAGGCCTGTTTTATGTCCTGTTTTCATTTATTCAGTGCTGTGAAAAAGTATTCATGAAATAGAAAATTTCTGTCGGGGGGCAAATACTCTTTCACAGAACTGTATATATTTTTTTTATTTTTTTAATGGAAACCCACGACTTTAGGAACAGATTAAAAAAACAAACAAAAAAAAAAGAATATTGAGATGTTCATCTGGATGGGGATGCAAATGTTTTCCATTTGTGTTCCACTGCACTTCATGTAGTTTGGTGGGGCCAAATGTGTGGGTGTGTACAGCATGATACTGTTTGTTTATGCTGTACTTTGGTGTGTCCCGGTATTTTTCTCCTGAATGAGTTTATAAGAGTGGATTAAGAGGAATATAATTGACTGTTCTTGCTTTGACCTTGTCGCTAGAATTATTTACTGGATGATTGCTTTATTTACAGTGAGTTATGTTTGTTTGTTGTAACTGGATTAGGTAATGATATGACGATGCGAAACTAGATGACTTCTGATTTCCAGTCCTACCTGGTGATATTTTTCGTCTTTCAAGGATATAATAAAGATTTTAAGACGTGTAGAAACTGGTTTGGCACTAGAATGGCAGTTGTGAAAAATGGGATGTGTAATTTTAGGCATTGCATCTCTCTCTCTCTGTCTCTCTCTCTCTCTGCCCTCTGGTTATTTAGCTCAGTTGTGTGACTCTTCCAGGCTGAAGTGGAGTCAAGATAGGTGTAGATGTTTATGCAGACGTTTCCATTATTGAAGAACTGCCAGCGGCAAGAGGCATTGGACACAGCAAGGATAAATATGTATAGCTCACTGTGAATTCATAATTCATGCAGGGTGAAGGACACATTTGTTCACCCCCTCCTCCTGCCCCTCCAACCCCTACCCCCAAGACTAGTGTCTGTCAGGAGTGTCTGCTGGAGTGCAGATTTACACACACTCGTGCTCAGATTCGCACACTTAATGCATCTTGCATCTAGGCATGAGTGCACATATTTATGCGCACTGTGCTCGCGAACACTTGCGATCCTTCTGTTGTCTTCCTTTCAGAGAAACACACATACGTTCCCTTTAGTGTAGCGGAAACGCACACACATTTACAGAGTGGTATTCTGATGGATTTTGTCAGCGGCGGAGCAGAGGGCGATACACTTTAGCTGGGGTGAACATCCCTCATGGGAAAACACGCTCGGGAAGGACTAGCGCGAACGTGTTTGCCAGCGTTTTCAGTCCCACTCAATCTGTTGATCGTGACGGAGGGACGCAAATGAGGCGCCTGAGGGGTCGCTCATTTCCGTGGGATATCTTTCAGCTTCTGTTTTGCGATTAAAGGCCCCTGAGGAGCTGTTAGCAGCCGACCAACAACAGCCACGTAGAGCGCAAAGGGGTTAAGACGTAGTCTGAGCAGCTTGGTTCAAATTTATGTTACCATTTTGATTAATTCTAGTGACAGGTTAATTATTCATCTAATTAATGGACTGATTGCATGGTTTTCTTCAAATCATTTTTGGTTTAATTAGCACCAAATTAATCTGGGCTAATTAACTGGTGTAATAACCAGCGGCCCCTCCAAACTTCCTCTTCTGTCCTTTAGGTTTCCATTCTTTTTATTGCGCCTAGACTTATGGCGCTCTTGATAAATGAATTCATTATGGTGCTATAATTAATAATAGCATCATGTCTGGTTTTACACATCAAGGCGATATTTTACTCCGTATCAGGTTTGGGCTTAAACGCTATATGGCGCTGCGTGATAGGAAAAAGTTTTTGAAGGCTATGATGATTAGAGACACGATAATGTTTCAAGGATGAGTTTGGATTTTAATGTTCTCAGTAGAGGATTCATGCGTATCTTCTGTATGTGTGTGTTTGTATTTAGGATGTCCAGATAGAAAAGGAGAAGGCCGTCTACAACATCTCAGGTGGCTGCACTGCACTGGTGGTCGTCTATTTGCTTGGAAAGCTCTACGTTGGGAACGCCGGGGACAGCAGGTACGATACTCATGCACACAAAGGGAGTGTGCACTGCTATATAACACACATAACCTACCATATAAGCATCTTTTTGTCTCTGTCGCTCACCTCCTCTTGCCTTGCAGCCAGCAGGAGCAACTGTGTCCCTTCCTAAATAAACAGAGTTTTGCTTTGTCTGCTCCTCTCCCTCAGAGCTATCATTATCCGGGCTGGGGAAGTCATTCCCATGTCAGCAGAGTTCACACCAGAGTCGGAGAGACAGCGACTGCAGTTCTTGGTAAGAAAGAACCCTCCTCAGCTGGTTTCTAGCAAGCACAGCTGTCAGATGTTAGCAGAGTTGACCTCCCCTCCTGTTGAGACACCAGCTAGGCTTAGCCTGCTCTCTTTGCCAGCTTAATAGACTATGGAATTGTTTTTCCTATCCCTTGGGCATGTCAATCTTCTACTCTTTCTGTTTTTTTTCTTTTCATATCAAAGGCCTACATGCAGCCCCACTTATTAGGGAACGAGTTCACACATCTGGAGTTCCCGAGGAGACTGCATAGGAAGGAGGTGGGGAAGAGGATCCTGTACCGTGACTTCACCATGTCCGGATGGTACGTCAACTAATGAAAAGTGATTCATTGATAGACGTTTTTTTTTTTTTTTTTTATTGAACTACTGATTGAATTGATCATAATGTCAAATGCAAGTGTTTTTCCATTTTGCTCCTTCAGTATGTATGTCTGTCAGTTTGCCCTTTGTCTTCCTGGGAAGTTATTTTTTGCTGAACACATTTGTTAAAAATCTTGTCTTTTTTTTTTTTTTTTTTTTACACTTTTTACTTGTGTATCTGCATTTATAAACCCCCAGAGAATCATTTATACCAAAGTAATTTCTGCATGATAACCTGTTATCTAGATCTGAATGGCTTTGCAATGTACCGGTTATGAAAATAGCCACTAATAGCGTCTCTGTCCAATTCAGTGTGTGCCAGTGTCCAAAAAAAAAAAAAAACATTCAAAGCTTCAATGTCAGAGGGAGGCCAGAATGTGTCCTTGACATTTCTTCATCTGTGTATGAGAAGAAGTCATGAAGGAATTTGTGGGCAAAGCAAAAACTTCCCTCTTTATCTTACTGTGGAGAGAGATTTTTTTAAAAAAAAAGGTCATGGAGATCCAGGGAGATGAAGTGAGATGGAGGAAATGAGAAAAAAAACATAAAAACGAAGAAACAGATGGAAATGTGAAAGCAAGGTAAAAGGATAGAGAAGAAAAAAAGGGCACCAAACAGATAAAAAGGAAGCAGACGAATGTTGATATTTACATCTCCAAGTGTCCACTTTACATTTCTCTGTAAGAGAAAAACATGTTGAGGTTATATATTATTTAATGTAATCTTGTAAGGACTTTAACCCTGAAGTCATACTGTAGTTAAAAACACAGCTACAGTACTAAGGCCACATTTGGATAACGACTGGGATTTGACACCTACCTCTTCCATTTAACTTTTGCCAGTGATGGAAGAAACATTCAGATATGTGCAAGTAGAATTACCACTGTAATATGAAAAACTCAAAAGTAAAAGTCCTGTATTTAAAGTTGTACTTGGGCTTTCATCACTACAATTACAGTAAGTAGTAAAAAGTAGCTAAGCGTATGTACTTAAGTAACTAATATAAATGTAGTTTTTGGGAATATCTTGTATTATGGAATCATCATATTATATATTATAAGGTGATTGTAGTTTTCTAAGTTGAATCTTCAAGTGCAGTTAAGCTCACCAGCTGTCAGATCAATGCTTTGGGATATAAAGTACAATAATTCTTTCTGAAATAGAAAACAAAAGAGAAATATAGAAATACCTCAAATCCAAATGCATGTACATGAATCCAATGTGAGTAAATGGACTCGATTACATAACAGCACTGTTGTAGCAACAGCAATTAGAGTCATTCCAGAAATTGGAGTTCTTTGTTCTTTAAGCGTTTGAATTGTGTTTACCCCTGCAGAAAACGTGCTGTGCATATATATATATATATATATATATATATATACTGATGCAGATGCTAGTGACAGAGGGACAGCGAGGGTAAAAGAGCAACTGGACTGAGGACAAAGCGGGTGACTGACGAGGGATGAACAGAATTTTTTCTGACATCTCTGTGCAGTTGTGTTTTGCGGCTCGGCTCAGTTCAGCAGATGTAGGTCAGTCGGTGGCTGTGTTCCTTATTGGGCCCAGAACTCTCAGCCTGCCGTCTGCCTGCTTACTGTCTCAGCAGTGCAGACGGCCTGTGATGTATTTTTAATAAGGTTCTACCCATAACCCAGTTCTGCTTCAGTTTCACCCGGACTAAGTCTGGGTCTTAAACTAGTAGCCTGTCAGCCGGCAGGGCTGATTGCTGTGGATTTGCGTAGGTGTGACTTAACTGTGTCATCTTGTATAGGTGCAGTTCATAGGCTCTATAGGCAGAGAGGATCAGGTTTTGATGTCTGTGCCGTTCTCTGTCTACGCATGTACACGTGCATGTGCAGCCTGTGTGCCCACATGCTGCGTGTATGTGTGGGTGTACGCTGCCGTCCAATTCCCTCAAAGGCATCCATGATCAAGGCTGTGCTCTAATGAAGGCATACAGGCCTGCAGCCCACCTCTCTGTCTTCCTCCCTCGCTTTCTTTACCTCCCTTCCCTCCCTCGGCCAGTTGGACCAGAGTGTGATCTGGCTTTGGCATCGCAGACTGTAATGGTGGTCGTTGGCTGGGACGGCGGGCGGTTTTGTTTGCCCAGAGTGATGGATGTTGAGTGGTCAGTCGTGTTCGGCATGATCCAGACGCCACGGTAGCACAGGCTGTCAGGTGGAGGGATGGAGGGATGGAGGGAGGGAGGGATGGAGGATGGGGATAGATGGTGGGTGGCTGCAGAAGGAAAATAAAAAAAGAACAAGATGATGTGGTGGACACAAAGGAGGGCAGTGACAAATGACAACGAGCAGTTCTGAAGCTTTCTCCCTTTAGTGTCCATGTCCACAGGGGTGTCTGTCCTCCCCCTGATCCTATAGACAGTGAATAAAGGAGGAGGGGGAATAACACACGCTTGCATCACTGTCATACAGTATTGTGCAAAAGTCTTAGGCACTAGATGTCAAAGGAGGAAGCTTTAATGAATATGTGCAAAAGGCTCTCTGTAGAAAAAGCTAAATTAAATCAATGTAAAGTGTGACTCCCCATCAAGAATTCTCCTCGTCTCAAGGTAGTTGGTAGGTTGGTTGTTCCAGAGAAGTTGTCACAGTTCTTCTTATGCTGTCTTCTGTTTCTTCATGTAATCTCAGTTTGACTCTGATGTTGAGACCAGGGCTCTGTAGGGGCCAGACTACCTCCTGGGGGACCTTTCTTGTTGCTGAAGATGGTTCTTCATGACTTCATGGCTGTATGTTTGGTGTCACTGTCCTGCTGCAGTGTGATTTTGGGACTGATAAGACATCTCCCTGTTGGTATAGTCTGGTGGATAAGCATCAAAATGTCTAAAGTACCAAAAAAATTTTTTGCACAGTACTGTATAATCTCACCCCCTTCTCTGACCCCCTTCCCCCCCCTGCTCCTCCTGTTCTTCCTCTCGTTTCCATTATGCCTTTATATTGGTGTGACCGATTCCTACAGCATGTATTTAGAGAATCGCTGGGTCACTGCCATTTACTCTGGCCTTGCTTTGCTCCTGAGAGCACCACTCAGTCTATGAAGAGCCCATCAAGGTTGTCCAAAAAATTTATTGCAACCAACCGTCAATTGCGCCAATTTGTCTGACTCATCCGGTGGTGAAACAGGCCCCGCCACAATGTCACCTCAAAAGTCTGTCGACAGGTGTGTGTGTGTGTGTGTGTGTGTGTGTGTGTGTGTGTGTGTGTGTGTGTGTGTGTGTGTGTGTGTGTGTGCGTCTGGTTGTGCTTGTGTACGGATGTATATAACAGTGTGCGTGCAAATTAGGATGCAGCGCACGTACCGCTGATGTTTTTCTGTCACCCCTCTTTGCACCAAGCGGAGATGACATCACTCTTCTTCTCTCCTGCCCTTCCTTAGTCACCTGCAGAGAAGATGATACAACTCCCCTCTCCCCTCCTTCCCAGTGTCACTCTCTTCCTCTCCCCCCCCCCCCCACACCACTCTCTCCCAGTTAGTCACAGGCTGCGGTCTATCGGGCAGTCGTACAGCCCTTGAATGTCAAAGCGGCCAGCGTTGTGGTCAAACAGTGCGGCCCACGAGCAAATCTCCTTGCTGTTTTTGATGTGTCCCCAGAGCAGGGAGCAGGTATCATAACAGGATTAATGTGTATCTTTCTCATTCTGTCACACACTCGTTATCTCAAGTCTGACAGGCTGGATTCGCAGTAAACACACGTCTCGAGAGGGAGACTGTCCCTGACAGCAGGCTCCGGGGATTTCATCCAAGACATCTTTGAAATAATGACAGAAAGTGTGTGCCTCTCTGTTGTAGTTTTTTTTTTTCCGGAGACTAACACTTCTTGAAGGTGAAATACTAAAATGAAAGGAGTTTGGAGTAATTTTGCAGGAGAAATGGTGTTAAAATAGAGAGGGTGAGACCTGTTTTAATGGTCAGTTTAAGTTTCCCATCATCATGGTGCTTTTTTAGCCTTTTTTTTTAGCACGCCATGATCACTGCAAGCATTGGTGTGGAAACACTTCAGCGGACTGTTATTTTGTGATGCAGCTCTCCACTCAGAAGAGGCTGCAGACTGTATTTCTGTGTTTGTGGGCTGTGTGTTTGCTGTGATAGTCGTCGCTCCGCACAGTTCAGAAAGTGCTGAGTGCAGCAGTGTGGCGCTCGCCTAAGGTGGAAACATATGGTCTCTCTGAGTGGAACCAGCAGTAATGTAAAAACCATCCTGGTCCCTGCTAATCTGCTTCACAGCAGCTGAAAAGCATTGGGTATGGTGTGTGGGGCAGACCTGGGTCACATGGCATTTGCAAATAACGTGTTTGTTTTAAGCAGTCTTTCCAACTATATGGCTATTTTCCATAACTGATACAATTAAAAGTGCTCTAAATTCTCTTTAAACTGTTTTTTTTTTATGTCAGTTATGTGTATTTCTTCCTTCATTTCCTCCAAGCTAAAGGCTAAAGTGAAGAATAACCTGTATTTCTAAACGTTATTTGATACAGGTCAGGATTCAATCAAAGCCAGATTTTTATTCGTTGCACCTGGTGTGAGTTGTGAATGGAAAACTTTGTCCTGGCAGCTCGTCTGGAAATTGGCTCAAATTTGTAGTGTTTCTGGTACAGTAAAGTTACACAGCTGTTCCTCTGACGTTAAACCGTTCATGGATGAAAAAGCGTACACTCACTATGAGCATATGAGCAAGAGTGTTGGGTTTCTTTACTGCAAGTTTCTGAGCTGTAAATGTGAAAAGTGTATCCTTAGACCTGGCATGAATACATACTGTACTTTACAGTCTTCTTCATCATGCTGCAGCTCCGTCTGGTCTCAGTGTGAAGGTGGTAAATTATTCATTAGTTGGGGAAGTTTAAACATTGCTCTGAGAACAGAATGTGAACGTGGATGGTCTTGCATCATTCAGCCGTTTTACATCCAGACCTTCAGAGTCATACACGCACGTACTCATAAACACAGCTGCTGCAGACAGTCACAGAAAACCAACAGTTAACCAAGACAGTCTCACACACCGTAGACGTCGTCTTTGTCGCTAGGGAGACTTTTACAAGATCAGTTAGACAGAAAAAAAAAGAGAGAGAGAATTATGCTAAGGCTCTGTGTCGTTCTCTGTGATGTCTGGGTGAATTTCGTCTCTTTTTTTCCCACTAACATACTCTTTCACTCCGTGCCAGTCGCCTCGGCAGCAGGCCCTGTGGGGGGCACGGAAGCGATGCATCTCCAGGGCACGTGTGTGCTGCCTGCCATAAACAAAAAAGCCATTAAAGTGTCTTCTCTTCTCTGCACAGGGCTTATAAAACCATAGAGGACGATGACCTAAAGTTTCCCCTGATCTACGGCGAAGGGAAGAAGGTAAGAAGTGCTCGGCAGCCGCTAGCTGACAGAGTTACTCCCACGGCCTTGTGTGCCTCGCCTGTAATCAAAGCTCACCAGGGCACCATTAGTCAACCCCCTCCTGCCACTGTGTGGAGGAGCCAGCCAGTGGAAAGCATCCCTGGCCTCTTTTTCCACAAGGATTTCACATCTTGCACCAATACCACAGGCAATTTCTGGACTCTAATGGACTTTGTGCTTTTACGTCCCTCAGCAGGTAAAATGGAGCACTAGCCCAGCTAGGGCTGAAAGGAGGGACTCCCATCTGAAGCCACCTCTTAGATGGATATGATGAAAGACAGATGGAAATGTCCAATAAGGGGCAATATGTTAATTGGAGTCGAACTGAAATGAATCACTGAAACTTGCAGGAGATTCTTGTCAGTGTTTTGACACAAACACCAAAGAAAAGGTCATGAGCTCAGCACACTGTTCCTGACATTTTCCTTTCCCTCAGTGATGCCGTACATGCAGTGGTGTGCAGCATCTTGTCCTTGTTGAATTGAAAAGGTCAGAGAGGGAACATGATAGATTTGAGTATGTTCTCACCGTGGCCTTCACCGGCTGCTTTTTTAATACGTACAGACAGTAGATTTATGTTTGACTGATGACAGGGGCAGATGTCACACCACAGTGTTCTCTTCCTGCAACCGCAGTCTGGTTTACCCCGGTGCCCACGTCGTGTCCTCTCCCTTTGAAGTGAGGCACGGAGATGGATGGCTAGATAGAGCGAGGGAGCTTTGTGCGAGGGAGAGGAACGCCAGAGCACTTCAAAGCCCGGCTCGCAGCCTGCTGGGCCCCAGCGCTCAACAATTAATCCCAGGATGTTTCCCCTTCTCTGCTGGAGGAGCTGCACCGCCACTTTGAAATGCTCTCCCTCCTCTCCACCTCTGTGTCTCCTCTGCTCCTCCATTCTGTGCTGCATACCGATCCCAGCTCATCTCTACCAGGCCTCACTTGCCCTCATACTTAAATGCCCTTTGTCTGTACAGTAGATTCAATTAGCCCACTTCCCCGGTCCCGTGCCTGCGTCCATTTATAGAGGCAGTCGTAGAGATATGTCCAGACAGTCCAGTTTCATTCAGCTTATAAATGAATATAATATCATTTGAGTCTTGGAGAATGATTTTATTGACCTGTTACATCTGGGATATGCTGACAGTGAGCTGCAGCTTTTTTTTTTTTTTTTTGTCTAAATGCTGCTTATCCATCCAGAGAAAGATTCCCACTGGGAGTAGTCTGTAAAATGTCAACAGAGCGATGCCGTGCAGGTTACTTTTACAGTTATCAAGGACGGCATAATAACGTGAAGTGAATGGAATAGACTCACAGAAGGTTGAGTGAAGTCTTAAGCTTATCCAAAGGAGAATTCAAAAAAAATTATTATATGCTTGAGTATTCAGCACCAGAAATTCATTAGAACGGTCTGGATCATATTACAACCTCATGAATACCTACACAAGTGTCAAAATGATCTTAAATCACTTATCACAACTATGTTTTTCCTAGTTTTGACAGAACTGGAAAGGTCTAGTGCTATCAAGTTAAAAATAATTCCACTTTATTGCTTTGTTTGGTCTTGTTGTCTTTGTTTTAGCCAAAAATATCATTGTGCTCCCCAATTTAATTGACCAGATCTGGGAACACAGTAATATAAAAGGAAGTCTGATATGATTATGATCATGATGATAATGGAGCTTTTAAACAAACCCTCAGGCAAGCCAGTTGTTCAAAACTTTTGAAAAATCAAGATGAATGGTAAAATGATTATCCAAAATTGAAATAATCTAAACTACTGGCTTGTTTCCAAACTGCCTGATCACTGTACTGCTCACGTTTCTTGCCTGATAGCGATGCCGACATTATTCCCAGATCTCTGCAGTTTATCATGACCACCAGAAATGATGGCTCACGTTTAGATAGTGACTAAAAAAAAAAAAAGTGTTCTTTAAGGCTTTCACTGTTTCCCTCTTTATTCTCTGTTCAATAAAAAAAGATGTCACTCATCATTAGAGAGCACTTAGATAAGCAAAAGCTGAAATCAAAAAGGCTCATTTTGAGAAGCCGAAACACTGCAGAGTTTTTTTGTTGCTCTGTTTAACTCAAATGAAGGCTGGCCTTGATGTGCTGCTCGTCTTTTGCAGGCTCGTGTGTTGGCTACCATCGGTGTCACGAGAGGCCTTGGCGACCACAATCTCAAAGTGCACGACTCCAACATTTACATCAAGCCCTTCCTGTCCTGCTGCCCAGAGGTATGCTCCATTTTGAATTTGATCTCTCATTATGCCTCCCTTGGGGCAACACAATGCTGTGGTGCTGAGCTTTGGTGGTTCAGGGTTCAGCTGATGCCTTTTAAATGTACGAGCAAGACTCCTCTGGAACCCATGGATTCCTCCCACGGTCCTAAAACATTAAAGCATGCATGGTAACTCTAAATTGCTTGTAGGTGTGAATGTGAGCGTGAAACCTGTCTGTCTCTGTGTGTCAGGATAGTAATATGTCCATGTCCAACATAACTGAGGGTTTGCAGTTATGTGAAAAAGGAAGTATGTTCCATAGAAATAGTTGGCTTTATTGACATATTTGGACAAGCAAACAGTTAATCATCTTTGAAGCAGTACCTACAGATAAAGGTAATATACTTAAACACAACCACAGGGGTTTTGCTTTTTCAATCATTTATTCAACAAAACTGTCAACAGATTGTACTATTCTTTGGTGGAAAAAGTGACTGCACCCTTGGTATCAGAAGCTAATATTATCTTGTAGGTGTTTTGCATAATTGTCCATCAGTCTCTGACATTCGTTCTGAAATCTTTAACCACTCCTCCTGCAAAATCCTTACATTTGCAAGGTGTTTGGGGTTTTTCTTGCATGTATTGCACATTCAAAATCCCACAAAACATTTCCATTGGATTCAAATCTGGCCCTTGACTGGGCCATTCCATAATGTCCCATTTGTTCTTTTTGAGCCATTCCTTGGTGGATTTGCTAAAGGGCTTATGATCATTATAATGGTAAAATGTCCACTTCTGCTTCAACTTCAACTATCAGACAGATGACCTCACATTATCTTCACACGTTCTTTGATGTAATGCAGAATTAACAGTTGAATCAATGACTGTAAACTGCCCAGTCCATGAGGGAAGCAGCCCCAAACCATAACATTTCCACCATCATGCTTCACAGTCAGTGTAAGTGTCTTCTCCCGAACAGCTGTCCTTGTTCTTCACCAGACATGTGTACTATGACGGTGGCTAAATAACTCTATTTTTGATTCATCTGTTCAAAGCACATTACTTCACAAGCTCTCCTATTTGCTCGTATCTTCACTGGAAAACCACAGTTTTGCTCTGATGTTCTTTTTCAACCATAAAGACTGTTTTCCTGACACACTTCCCATTCAGGTCAAAGTCATGCAGCATTTTTCTGACTTTAGGTCCAGCATTTTGACATCTGCTGCACAGTTACCTGCAGATCCTGTGATAAAGTTTTGTGTTCTTTGAAAGTTTTTTGTTTTTTTTTTTTGCATCAGACGGTCTGCTCTTGGGCTGAATCTGCTGGGGCGGCCAGTTCTGGACAAACTGGCAGCCATTTGAAATCTGCACTGTTTGTAGATGATTTTCCTCACAGTGAAAGGATTTATTTCAGATATTTTGGAGATCTTTTTCAATTCTTTGCCAGACTCAGGCATCCACAACCTTCTTTTTAAAGGCTTTACAGCTATAGATTTAAAGGTGTGATACATATACTTACTTTTCTTGTGTGACTGAATTGTTATTTCTTATTTAATTTCTGAAAACGACCTTGTCATTGTCGCGCCATGACTATAATGTGTTTTTATTCAAAGGTGATGTTTTATAGATGATCAAGTGTGTACTTCACTATTCAAATATGTTGAAAAAGTTTTCAAGAATTTCCACTTTTTTCACATTTATGTAGCTAGTGGATTATGCCTTCTTTCACAATGTGCAGACAGAATAATGTCCCTCAATCACATTATTCTTTGAGTGGTAATACTTGTAATAAAGTATGTTTGGTGATTTACTTGTTTTTACTTGCTTCCCCTTCTCACACTGTCACCTTCAGTTGTCAGCTCACAGTATCGATCTAGCTTTGAGACAAATTACATAAACTTGTTGCTGACAAAAAGGTGGGTGTTTGGGTGCACAAATACAGGATGATGAACACAGAGCACTTCTTGCAGCACATATACTGGTATTACTTGGACTATTGGTGAGGAAATCTGTGCCTCCTCCTCTCTGGATTTGTTCCTATGTGATTGTTAAATGTCCAAAAAGTAAGTTTCTTTTAAAAAGTAAAGTTGATGTGGAGGATCGGAACCTCATGATTCTGATTGTTAGTGTGTCTGTTATCAAACTCACTTGTTTTCAAGCATATGTTCATATTAAATCATCTGCATTTGAGCATTTATGTAGGAAAAAAATAAGAAAAAATAAACTGAGGTCGTCAGTGGCAGTACATTAACAGTGCTGCAGTGTTTTATGATGGATATTTAGTTTTATTTTACTTCATAATCATGACCTCCTGATAAAAAGAGAACACGGACGTAACGATGTACAATGCCTTTGGCCATTAACAGTCAGCACTGTGAACTGTGTGGTCAGCATGTACACATTAACATTCCCCACTGGCCATCGCCCTCAAATGACTCCCTTTCCTTCTGCTCATGATTGCGGTAGTCACGAAGCCCATGAATTCTCTTGATCTTTAATTCATTGCCCTCTGAGTTCAGTCATAGTTCAGGCTCCTTTTTGATGTTCCCCTGAAGTGCTTGTAGTCCCTATTGTTTCAGATCGAGCATAAACACATTAGCGGCATGTGAGACGTGTCATATCTGAGCATAGCATTAGGTGGTAGGTTGGAGAGGGCCCTGCAGGGATGTCAACTCAGAATTACTGACTTCTCTCCACTTGTGAAGAGAAAAGGCTAAGACAAAAACTGAACTTGGCAGATGGAGTCACTATGACATTAAATACGGGTGCTGGGTTAGAAATCAAAAGCTCAGGTCGTCACCCTTCTACCAGAGATATTTTGTTGCCGCTGCTGAAATCTATATTGAGAATTTGACTCTTGGAGCTGCCATCTCTTTAATGGACTGACAGTCTCACTCATTTTCTCCCTTGACTCGTGTCATGAGGCTTACCACAAAAAAAGACTCATGATCCACACGGAGGTCCTTCTGATTCCTTTACAACTGCTTTCACAGGCGCTGTGTGCGGTACTGTTTCCACGGTAGCCTCTGCAGTAAGTTGGTGTGTCTGCTTTGAATAAGAAACTCCCCCACAGTAGCAAAGGAATTACTTGAAGCAACCAAACAAAGGCAGTCCAAGGCCACCGTATATTCTTTTTGCCTGCTATTTCAGAGCATGCTTTTGTTCAGCTATAGTAGTTTCAAAGATTGTGCCTCACAAGAGTTGCCACAGTAACATGAGGATGTCTTTACTCAAGAATATCAGCTGAAAGGGATATAGAGGAAGATTTGTCGAGAAAATGGGGAATGAATAGTCAGTGCACCTAAATTAAGAATAAAACATATCTTCTCACTTACCCTTGGTGATATTTAACCATAGTTTTGGTTTTACTTGCAGATGTTTTGAGATATCCATAATGTTTGTAGATTGCTTGAGGTGTAGCCTTTTTTTTTTTTAATACACTATAAATTGCAATATATGTCTTGCATTGAACTGTTTTAATTGAAATTACTTTTCAGAGATGAAATAATGTCTCTGAAGGCTGTGGAAAGTCAGCTCACTTACTCATTTTTAACCTCACTAGCTGTGCGTCTTAATTAAGCAGCAACTGTCAAGGCTGAAAATTTAAGCAAACGCAGAGATGCCAAAAAACTGTAGTCCCTCGAATGTCCACTTGAGGCTGGCTTTAAAATTGAGTCAATCCCCATAGACCTCATTGTTAAAATGTCCAAATTTACAGCAGAAATACAAGTGTTTACAGCCTGGTACGATAAACGGTTTGGTCTCTCCAGATTACTTCTCTTATTTTGAGGCACGACCGCCTACTGCTAATGCAACCTTCATTCTATTAGGCATGTAATTGATCCTACCTGCATCATTTTTCTGAAAAGTGCTCTTTTGGTTCATTTTTGTTTTACCAATTTTGCTGTTGACTTTGCGGCAATGCTTTACTAAAGAGCATAAAAGATTGTGTGTAGGTCCTCCTTAAGAGGATAGGAATGATGGTGATGAAGTTGTGTTTCAGTTAAAGTTTTATGAGGAATGACCCAACATCTTGTTTGTGTGTACTTCACTCTTTCACTTTCAAATTTAAAACGCTTCATTTTATTAACATCCTTGGAACTAGTATGGTGCAGAATCAAATTCACTGCCATGGCATCGGGGTATAACTACTAAACTGGCTGAACTTACCTTTAAGGTTAAAGATAGCATCCATCCATCCATTATCTATATACCGCTTAATCCTCAGTCAGGTCATGGGGGTGCTGGAGTCTATCCCAGGTGACTTAGGGTGAAGCCAGGGGACACCGTGGACAGGTCACCAGTCTATCACAGGGCTACATATAGAGACAAACAATCACACTCACATTCACACCTACGGACAATTTCGAATTACCGATGAACCTCAACATGTTTTTGGACTGTGGGAGGAAGCCAGAGAACCCGGAGAAAACCCACGCATGCACAGGGAGAACATGTAAACTCCATGCAGAAAGATCTCAGGCCGTGACGCGAACCGGGGATCTTCTAGCTGCAAGATGACGGTGCTAACCACCGAGCCACTGTGCAGCCCTAAAGGTAACATTTTATGCAAAATTTATAGATTTTTCTCTCCCTTCACCTTCAGGTCAAAGTTTACCCCTTAGCACAGTCCGAGCATGGAGCTGATGACGTTCTGGTGCTGGGAACTGACGGTCTGTGGGACGTCCTCTCCAACCAGGAAGTAGCCGAAGCAGTCAGCTGTTTCCTGGCGAACTGCGACCCCGACGACCAGCACAGGCATGTTTGCTCATCAGCTGTAGTCAGCAGTCAGAGCTGAACTTCCTCTCACCCCTGTCTTGTTTGGAGATGATGAACATTGTTATCTTGTTGTAATTATGCAAATTTCCCAACATTTAGATAAGTCATTTCTCCGATGTCGAGGAAAAGCTTGTAAGACTATTAACAGGGTGCGCTGTCACTCCTGCTCCTGTGAGCTTAGTTTCAAAAGTTCACTATAATATTTTCAGATCTTCTGTTGTCATCTGACTGTGTGCAGATGTACTTAGTAAAATGCTGTCCATAATTATTATGTGAACATTTATCTTTTTGAATAGCCCCATGCAACGACTGCACCTTCACCATTTATCTCTTCTGTTGTATCAGGTACACAATGGCAGCTCAAGACCTGGTAATGAGAGCACGAGGAGTGCTGAAGGATCGAGGTTGGAGGATATCCAACGACAGATTAGGCTCTGGAGATGACATCTCTGTCTACATCATTCCCCTCATGTACGGTAACAAGCAGAACTAGCCGAGCTACGAAACGACAACCACCACAGCAACGCAACCCCACCTTGTCCTCCCAGCTTTACTTCTGCAGTTTCCCTCATCCCTTGTTCTCTTTTAAAAGTGCTTTAGTGTGGACTTCCTCCTTTGCTGAGGGATCCAAGCTGTTTCTGGTCAGAGATGGGATTTCTGGCCAGTTTCCCCTTGATCATGCTCAATTAGGGTGATCTCTATTTGACTGCTTCTTTTTTATGGATAAAAAAGTGAGTTGTTTTTTTTTTTGTTCAGCCTCGAGGAAGCCATCATGAACTTTGTTGCGGGGAATAGCTGAAGAGCCTGGACGCTCGTAGATGAGATGGTGATGTGCATCTCAGGATCGCTGTTAGTACCTAATGCACAATATTTATAAATGTGAAAATGTAAATATTCCTTCCAAGACGTAAGACATTTGATAAGTGTGTTTGGTTGAACACCTGTACAGTGTAAAGGAAAAAAAACTAACCTGAAGACTGATGTCCTGTATATATTAATCGTACCTCCTCTGTTTCATGTGGGTTTTTAATTCATTTGAATTTTGCCAGTCATAATTGTAGTCACCTGTTGAAAGGTAGGAAAACAAAAACTTGCGAGCCTTATCTAGACTGTTGCTTCTCATAATTCTGCAGGTGTGTTTTTGTTCATTTGCACTGCAACACTGCGCTCACTGTAAAGCAAAACTGCTTCCATTGAAACTGAAGAAACCCATTTATGAAGAATAGACTGACAATGATGAGCCAACTTTAAGGTTTTGACTACGTGAGACCAAGAAGACTTTCTCCTGCACTCGTTCTCCACCAGCCTCTGAAACGTCTTCCTTTTATCCTCTTTAAGACATGTTGTCATTGTCCTCTTTAAGTGGCTGTTTGCATGCTACATCAGGTGTATTATCACCTGCTACCTGTGCCATTATTAACTTGCATTGTCACATTTTATATAGAGAGTTCAAACCTTCTGTCAGATATTTGTGCCCATTAAAAGTAACTGATCCATAGGAATAACAGGTGCCTCTAACAAGACTGATTTTTAACGTAATTTTAAGTAAAAGTAACACTCATCATTGCTGACAGTTAAATAGACAACACTGACCTTATGTGTCTCAGTACTGTCCTCTGATTCAGCGGTTTTAGTTCATTTAGATGTTACTGTTTTTATCTTAACTGCTGTACAAGTGACAGAAGCTAATGGAACAGAGTAACTCAATGTATAAATGTAAATAATGTTTTCAGTGGACCCTTCTTTCTTTTACTGTAAGTGATGTACATCTTGCAAAAAACCAAAACTCGTAATTTGTACTCTTTTAGAAACCTAGAAACAGTGTAAAAAAATGGTTTAGATGCTTACTTTTCTGCTCTATTAAAAAAAAAGACAATTTCTGACCTTTTAATCGCCTTTTTTCCCCACTTTATTCTCTGTCATTGATTTTTCAAAATAGCGTGGAATTGTGTAGTAAGGGGGAAAGTAAGCTATGAGTAGTTGATTGATCTTGGCTCAGGGTGTACGCACAGGGGAATAAACAGAAACATTACTCAACATTTGCTGGCCAGGGCAAACAATAGCCGTTCCAGCAAATGGAATTCCTGGTAACTTTAAAACATGAATATAATTTCTGTTAAACTAAAACTTAAGGTGAGACACTGCAGACAAAAAGATGTCTTTTCAGGCACTGGTTAGTTTTGAGATTGTGGCTTATTTTGCTTTTAAACGAGTGCACAGAAAATATTGTGAACACGTTTAGGTGGTTATTTTCCTACACTATCTGTATCTACATTTGTTCAAATAGGTGCAGTTTTGTTAAGATATCACTATAGTGTGCGCATTTAAACAACACTTCTGAAAAAACTGTAATACAAAAAATAATTGCCTTTATGGTCCGTGTATTTATCTGGCAAATGGATATTCCGTTCTGAAATGGGAATTGAAAAACAAAAAATGAGTGGTTATTTGATCTTCGTTTTAAAATACAAAAATTAAAATTGAAATACAAGGCGTTTTTCCTTTTCATGATCAAAAAGGGATGTACAAAATTTTAAAAATGCTTTGATTTTCATGTTATATTTAGAAAAACCAAAAAACAAAATCAGTAAGAGACAGAAACGAAAAAAGGTCAGTTTTTTTCATTTTCTGAGACCGGAAGTGGTCATCAGCAAGTGTGGAGCCAAACGACAACAAGATTCCCAGAGGGCGGAGCCAGAGAGCAGTGATTGGTCAGACCATAGACAATATAGAAGACAGCGCGCTAGCGTATCTAGTCTACTATGTATATCTGTGGTCGGCACGTCTGGTAGCATCTCTGGCTGCTGTTGATCTTGTTTTTGGAGTAAAACACGGTAAGAAGATAAATACTTCTAACCTGTAGCGTTATTTTGTTGTACGTTAAGTCAGCGACTTGTGAAGAGTTGTGTTTTGTCATGTTTGAGCAGTTGGTCCGGACGCGTTAGCTAGCTAAGCGGCTAAGTTAGCTAGGGGGCTAATCAACACAGGTGGCTAACTTACCGCTGAACACCTGTGTTAGTTGCTGCTGCAGCTGTCTGTCATTAGAATGAACTTCTCAACCTGTATTTCTCTGCTGTGTATTTCAGCTTTTGAAAAAGTTATTTTACTTTAAGGTTAACTGAAACCTGTTCAGCTGCACTGAAGTATAACATTCAGCTGGTTTGAATTAAACCACGCTTAACTTAACATTGCGCAACATTACCTCTCTGAATCACCATAATTTCATTAAATTCCTTCTCTCTTCCACTGCTCAAGTTCAATCCAGTATATAAAATGACATTAATAGTGACTAAACTAACAACTAGCCATTGTATTTATTTATTATTGCATGTATTTGTAGTAAAACATGAGTTGAAACATCCAACTTTTGGATCAAGAACTGCACAAGCCGTTCATTTTCAGTCACCTGACGAGTTAAACTCCCCTTTTTATGTGAAGTTGAAGCAGAAAGTCTGAGTTAACAAAGAAAGTTCTTTATAATTTGTGATACCTGTTATCTCTGACTGAGGCTTTAGTTTTTGTTGAGCTGATTTACACGTAGAAACTTTGTTCAGGAAAGTTTCTCAGTAGCTCAGAGGACAGGCTGCTTTTTACACAACCTTGTAAGAGAATGTCTGTCAATGCTTTCAGCAGAATTTAGAAACACAACACTACCTAAACAGATATTTTGAGGCTGTGAGGTTGAACGTTTGAGAGTATATCAGTGTGTTTGTTTATGGTCTTTCTGTTTCTAGGTGGAAGCTGAATTAGTGAGGATGACTCCTGCTCCTGTCATCTCTAAGCTCCTCACACATCTTTACCTGCACATGAGGAAAATCACTCCTGTAGAATGCAGGTATGTTTGTCATTATTATAAAAAGATGTTGCCTGGTGACCTGTCAGAAACCCGTCATACAGAGTCAGCCAAAATAATGTTTACACACATCAGGAAAAGAAAAACTTGCATAAATATTTCAATACCAAATTTATTCAGACATCAGGAGATTACTAAAAGTTATCTTTGGCCTCTACAATTACAGGAGGTGCTCAAAGTGGTGGCCACTGGCTTCCAGACATTTCTGTTGTGTTGTAGACGTCACTTGTTGATGCTCCATTCATGAGGGTAGCGCCATCTGTTGGGAAAACATCGTACAACAGGACACAGAGTTATCGTGATTTGATCAAACTTAGAAAGAGGTATCAATATGTATAGAAGTACTTATACAAATGAAATATTTATAAAAGTTTTTCTTTTCCTGATGTGTGTACATTATTTTTGGCTGACTGAACTTAATGAGAACAAAACTGTCATTTAATTGTTGCTTTGAAAGCTTCTTTAGTGAAAACCAGCTGGTGTTCTGCTTTGAAACAAACTGCTGTTGAGGTCTGTGTTTTTAGGTTTAACTCCACAGTTTCTGAATGAACTGATGGTTTGTTTTTTTTTCCTGATCAATGTGGACGTTATAATTGATGGTAACATTTACTGATCATATAATCAGCATGACAATATAACAGTATAACATTCTGACCACCTGACTAATACTGTGTTGGTCCCTTTATGCTGCTAAAACTCCTCTGACCCAGTGATTCATCAGAACCTCTGGGGATGTCCTGTGGATTCTGTGGATCCTGTGGGTTGCAGGGTGGGTCCTACCTAGACCAGGCTGATCCTGGACCATCCCACAGATGCTCAATCAGATCTGGATGTGGGGAGTGTGGAACCCAGGTGAACAGCTTAGCTCTGTCGTGTTCCTCGGACCACTCCTGAGCAGTTTAATTTGTCCTGCTGAGGGAGGCAGCTGGCATCAAGGACTGCTGTTGCCATGGAGACGAGGGGGTTGTTTGTCTTGCAGTGTTTAGGTGGTGGTACATGTCAAACATCCACATGAACGTCAAGGTTTCCCAGCAGAACGTTACATTAGAACAAGATGATGGATGTTGTTCTCTTCAGCTGTCAGTGGTCAGAATGTTGTGGCTGATTGGTGGATCTGTCTGCCTTTACTCTGACATCCAGAGTTATACAAAAGTGTAGTATGTGTGCAGTGCAGAAGAGATTTACTTTATTGTATGCAGTTTTTTTTTTTTTTTTTTTTAAGGGAGAGCATTTTTTTTATCCACCTGAAGAAGACCCAATGTTTCCCTTCAAAGGATAGTTAATAATTGCTACAGCTTCCATAGTGGTCCCATCAGAGAAAATCATATCCATATACAGATTTTTATTAATTCCAGGGCTGGTTCAGTAAAGATTATAATAATAACTACATCAGATAATTCTTGGTCGCAGTTGGAATTTTGCAGCCTGAGAGATGGTTGAGAAGGTTTGCAGTTCTTGTTTCAGCAAAATATGTTATAATAGAAGATCTTTATTGTCATTGTACATGAAATTATCTGCAAACCAGCAAAGTGTATCAGTCTGAGGTATCTAAAAATAAATAAGTAAAGAAAAATGCTTCTAAAGCCAATAATAAACAGAATATTTTGAGGGAATATTCTAAAAAGGAAAGAAAAGCTCCATTCTCACTCCTCTCAGGATGAATTGTCATTAAAATTGACTTTAAATTTAGCTTCAACACGAGATAAAAACATTTACTTTCATTACTGATGTTGTCAAGTTTTAATAAAGTTCATGCTACTTTTATAAAATGATGAAAGTGAATAAATTGTATTTCTGTGATCCGTGTTTGATTTCTGTCTTTTCTCCTGTCATCCAGATGTTCAGAGGGAGATGATGCCACATCTGGTCCAGCTGATGGAAAGTCTTGAAGTTCTCTGACTGGCCTCGACTGAAGATGGTCGTCTCACTGGATTTAAGGTTCAGATGTTCAGTAACAAACTCCACCAATGAGCCAACAGGGAAGCTTTAGGTTTATTAAATGTTGCTATGAAGGTTTCGCTGTTTTTCTTTGTGAATGCAATGTGCTCCAACTGAAACTTGAATTAGAACTTAAAAGTAAATCCTTCCATCTGAAAGGATTTAGTTGCATTAATAACCTCATAACATTCTAATTTTTATTCCAGTCTTGGTTGGAAATAGAATCTCTGTATTGATTCAGGTAAAAACTGAACTTCACAGCATGTTGGAGCAAAACAACCAGATGAAAACTGTGATGGTGTTGGATTGTCAGACCGTAATGTTGCAGCTCAAAGCAGCTTTTCTATCTCAGTTCATTCTGACATTCAGCTATGAATCAACACAGCAGATGGTGATCCATGCTGTGGAAGTCTCACATCTCCTGATTTAATGGAGCTGCTTTGCACTTTTTACACTGTTTATTCACCAACACTTTATTTAATAAAAGTCCCATCTAGTTTTTATGAGGAATGTGTTGTTTTAATTTCTCTGTGAATAACTGCAGTCTAATGCAACAGCTGGAGTTGTAACATCTGTCCTGATATTGATCATGAAGTATTGATCAGAATACTTATGGTCAGCAGTCATCCCTGAAGTTTTACATTAAAATCTTTACTTGTGTTGTGAACTTTGGTAAGAAGCAGAAACGTTAGCGTTGCCATGGATATATGAGTGTTAAATTCTGTCCATGTTTCCATTTTGGGAAATGCAGTCCAGTTCCAGAATGTGGAGGAATTTAGTATCACAATCACAGACAACAAATATTATCTGAAAGTCGGGTTAATGTTGTTTATCAGCACAATACAAAAAGATTAATGGTAGAAATATTCCAGAATTATGGGACCCGCCAGAATGTGCTGAGAATCTCTCCAGGTCTCTACCCTAAACTCATTCTCTGTTTCACTAGTATCCTCTTCTGGCCTGTTCTATTCTATTCTATACTATCAAGACATCCACAATTATGGTGCTCAGTACCGTTTGTTTAATTATTTATTTATTGAATCTCTTTTTCTTTTGTGTTGGTTTGGTTTTCTTTTCTTTTTTCAATTTTTTTTTTTTTATTGATGGACAGTTAGTAGTTGGGAATAACACACCACCTTACAATCTTTAATTGCTAATGGCACCGCCTGTTAATTTCTATCCCTGTTCGTCCTGTTCGTCCTGTCCAGTCTTTGTTTCCCCCACACATCACTGAGGTGTAGCACTGCCCTCCCTGGCTTATAATAGGGAATTCTAATAAAGAATATCTGCTTAGCTTTCAGGGAGGGCCGGTGATTTTCACACACATGCACTAAATATTAAAATATTTGGCTGCAAGACTAAAATATGCATCAATCTCATACATTGTTGACACCTCTTTTGTGGAGTTAAACAATGAGAACAAATGCAGACAAAAAAAAAAATATTCCAGTTAAGACTCTAGAATATCATGATTTATGTAACTTTATCTCAATAATATGAATGTTCAGGTTAAGATTGTACAGTGATATTTATAATGTAAGTTTAGCTGATTAAAGTTTATGACTCTGCACTAAAATATTATTTAAATTGACATCATTATTATAATATTTAGGGTCAGACCCTACAGTATTGAGATTAAGAAATCAAATATTCTATAAAATGTAAATACACTGAACTCATTTGGATATATTTAAGTGAGACTCTACAATATTATTTGACACAAATCTATCTAAATCAAAATTTTAATAATTTTCACGCCAAACATTTACTGGACTGATTTAAATATTAAAATCACTCCTTTCTAATCCTCTGCTATACTTTCAAACCTGAGGCCTTAAATAGAAACACACAAGTATCTGATTGAAGGAACTTCTGCAGAGTCCTGGTTCCAAAACATGATGATAGAATTAAAGACAAACTTTAACAAAAGCTGCCTGAGAGTTTACAGGTTTTTATGTTGGATTTCTTCAGTAATTTAATGAGTGTTATCAGCAAAAATCAAGTGTTCATTTGATGAACTTCATTTCCTAAAACATCCAGAATTGGAGCTCATATCTTTGGCAGCTGTAAAGTTTCTGCTCCTTCAAAGTTCACAACACAATGAATTAATTCCTAAAACACTCTCAATGCTGGAGAGCGTTTGTGATGCTGAAGCAGTGACCAGTTTTTCTGTTTCTTCTCTGGAGATGCACAATGAGGGACGTCTGCAGAGACTGAGAATGAGTCTCACCACATCCTGACATGGGGAAAAAGACTTTATTGAAGACTACAATGAGAAAAACTATCAGACAGCAGACGGCTGCATTCAAGGTGAGCTCTGAACATTTGATCTGGAACAGGAATTCAATAACGGCAGCATGAGCTTCATTTCAGTCTGTAGCTGCTGAATTCATGGATGAATCATCTGGCACTAGAGAAGAAGACCATCAAACATCCACGTCAGCTGATGGAGGTCCAAGAGTCTCACCAAACAAACAACCTACAGAGTGAAGACCTCCAATCTGATTGGACGACCTCCTATTAAGCCACATGTGTGAACAAATGCCTCTAAGCTGATTTGTTTTCTAAAATAAATCTAGGTTGAGTCCTAATCTATGCCTGTGTGTTTGCTTCTTTACATTGCTGTTAACAGTTTAGGCTGTTACATTGTTCCAGATAAGACAAGTACAAGATTCTTCAGAGCCGTTCTATCACGAGCCTGACAGGAAGAACTCCAACAGCTACTGAATGTTCCTGTGGTCCCCTCAAGGCTACAGGAGGAGCCCTACGAGGACGAGCCGGTCCACCTGATGGAGGCCAGTCGCTGTGGTTCAAAGCCAACACCGACTACGTGGACTTCTACTGGACCACACGGAGGCCTTCAAACCGGACCAACAAGTTCAGCGACTCCCCGACTCGTGGGTCTGAGGACGCTGCCGAGCCTCGGTCCAGCCGGCCTCCTGTCTGTGGGTGTTTCAGTGCTGAGAGGTTTGTGGATGCATGTGAACGTGTCTGTGTTGAAACAGCAGCTTTGGACTCACTAACGCCGGGAAAAACCAAGAGCTCCTTTATTTGTGACTTCCACTAAAAAACTGAAGAAAATAAGTTTGCCAGGGTTCTGACTGATAACAGATGATTAAATAATGAAAATAATCGTTTAAATATTCCTTTAATCAATCCTTTTAGGTCTACATTACACTGACTTCTTGGTATATGTACAAGTATTTTGGGTGGAATATACCAATAAGCCTGATGTTCAAGGGTTCTTCTGGGAATATACCATTAAACCAACCTTTTAGGTAAATGTTCCAGGATGTTGAGTAGAATATACCATCAGATCAACCTTTTAGGTCTACATTGGAAGATTTTACAGTAGGATATTACTCCAAACCATCCTTTAGGTCTACATTTACGGTGGAATACTCCTTTACACCAAGATTTTTTGGTCTACATTGAAGGATTTTAGGTGGAATATTCCTTTGAACTTTTTAAGTTTATGTTCAAGGATGTTGGGTGGAATATACCATCAGACCAACCTCCGAGGTCTACAGTACTGAATTTTAGGTGGACTATGTCATTAAACTCACCTTTTAGGTCTACATTGGAGGATTTTAGGTGGAATTTTCTTCCAAACCGTCTTTTAATCTACATTTAAGGATGTTTAGGATGGTATATTCTTCCGAACCAACTTCTCAGGTCTACATTTCAGGTGGAATATTCCTCCATTCTAACTTTTTTGGTCTACATTGAAGGATTTTTTCTAAACCACCCTTTCGGGTCTATATTTGAGGTTTTAGGTGGAATATTCCTTTTAACCAGCCCCTCAGGTCTCTTTGAGGATTTTGGATGGAATACTCTGTTAAACTAACATTTTAGGTGCATGTCCGAGGATTTTTGGTGGAATGTTCCTTTAAGGTGGATGTTTGAGGACCTTGTAGGTGGAATACTTCCTGAAACCAACCTTTTAGGTCAACATTCAAAGATTTAAGGTGGAATATTCCTTTAAACCAACCTAAATTTCATGTTTTGATCATTATCAAGTGAGAAACCTCAATCCAGACTCCTCATAATGACGTTTGAGATTTATGCTGCTGTTACTTGTTTAGTCCAGACGAAATGACAGAAATCCACAACTATAATTTTATTTCAGGACTCGGTTATTAAATGTCAAAACAATCCATATGACTCTAAAAACTCAACAGCTGTACAAACTCTACGATTAAACTCTCCACAAGGATCCAAAATAAGTTGGACTTTTACATGAGAGCTTGAATTATTCTTCATCTACTTCCTGAAAAGTTTGGTCAATAAAAAAGACAAAAACTAATATTTTCAGCTGAACTAAAGACAGACTTTGTGATTTTACTGCTCACATGTGTTGTTGTAAACTTACTCTTTCACATAAATAGCTGCCTAACCCCCTGGAAACCAGCGTTTGTCCTGTTTTTGTGTTGCTCCTCTGCGACCCTAGACAGCCGGGTCATAATGTTTTTTGAGCAACACACCATACTATGACGTTTTTACAATGATGGTTCTACTATAGAACCAGTTTGACATGTTCAGGTGTTCTTTGTGTGAAAACTCAGATTTCAGGTATCAGAAGATGGTTTTCAACTTTCTTTGTTAACTTTCTGCCTCAACTTAAAACTAAATTTCCTTCACTAACCCAGCCCTCTGGACTTCCAGTAAGCTGTGTTCCTATTGGCTGTCCAGGTGGCTGCTTGGTATTATCAGGAACACCTGAGCAGCTCAGTGTCTTCCTGCTTTATTTAGCTGCAGACAAACATTTCCTCTGCTTCTCTTCACCACAGAACCGGGTTTGGCTCTGTTGCTTTAGTTCGTTCTTTAGGTCTTGGCTTGCAGCTTCCAGCTTCCAGCAGTAAAATGGTCTTTAATGTGTTTCTTGGTGTGTTTTAGGGCTTTGTACTGGATAGTTGTCTTGGTAAATGTGGTTCTTTAGCCACAGTTAGCACATGGTGCTAATGTGTGCAGTGATTAGTAGATTTGGTGCAGTTGTGTCTTTATCTTGGCTGTAGTGAGTCTTCAGAGGTTTCTGGTCAGATACATTCTGTATTCTTGTTTGTGAACCATCGTTGGTTGTCCAGAAGGTAAGAGTTCCTGTCCTGATTCTCTGTTCTCAGAGGTTCTCTGGTAGGCTGCAGGAGACTTTAGCGTTTGGGTTTTGCTAGTTTGGTTTTTGTACGGTTTCATTTGGACGACTATCTTGAGGCCCCTCCATGTGGTTTAGTGAGGTTTTCTGCAACAGTTCTACAAAGCAACCTGCAGCAGAAGAGACTGAGAGTTTTTAGGAAGTTCTGGAGACCAGACTTTAGAGCAGCAGAAACATTTGTCAGCAGTTTGAGCAGGAGAAGGTGAGCTTCAGAGTAGAAATGAGGAGAAGGAAACCTTCTTGACCCGTGTGGTGAGGTCCTGTATCAAGAGTTTGAGCAGGTTGTGAAGAGTCTGTAGTTCTTTGGTCTGAAAGCACAAGAAGAGTCGACTCATTAAAGAAGAAAATAGGAGATATTGTTGGTTCCTCTGTCGCTCTGCAGTTTCCTTAGACTGAATATCAAGTTAAATGATTTCCCATGTGAGCCCAAGAAGACTTCAATAAACTCCCTCCATCCCCTGGACACAAACTATTTTATTACCATGTTAAATCTTTTTTTTGAAATGTTTTTGAGTTTTAATCACAGTTTTAGCATAGTTTTTTTTTCTCTTTGCTTGTTTAGTTTTGTCATCTGTGTAAAAGGTGCTAAACAAATAAAGTTGAATTGATAAACTGAATAATTGATTCACTCGATTGTGACAACAGAAGTATTTTCATTGTGATTTAAGGGTTTATTTCATTTTAAAAGGTTAATAGGTTTAATAGAGTTAAACATTAAATACAATTAAATTATATTAAACAGACAAAATATTGAATTAGATACTTCAACAAGATACAATACATGTCATTATGAAATTAAACAAAATTTTTTAAATACAAATATTAAAAATTACAGATAAAATATTTTCCATAATTAAACATTTAAAAAATACAATTAAACAAGAAGAATATTAAACATTTTAAAAAATGCAAAACATTTAATTAGATTATTAAACCTTTAAAAAGACAAAACATTTAATTAAAAAATTAAATGTTTAATTAGAAAATTACATCTCAAAGACAATAAAACTTCTAATAGGAATTAAACAGAAAATACAATGAAGCATTCAAAAAGAAAATTAAACATTAAAAGGTGGTAAAACATTTAAAAAGAAAAACCTTAAAGATTTAATCGAAACATTAAATATTGGGAAAGAAAAAGAAACTCAAACAAGCTGATAAAACATTTGAAAAAACAATTAAACATAAAAAAGACAAAACATATGGAAATCAAATCAGACATTAGAAAAGAATAAAAGGTGAGAAAAGTGCAAAACTAAACGTTTAAGAAGAATCAAACTAAAGACAAAACATTTGAAAAGACACCAGTTAGACTTTAGAAGATCAAATTAAACAGAAGAGACAATAAAATGATCAAAAAGATCAAAAACAGATGAAGGTCTTAAAGCGTTTTCTAGTCTGAAACGAAAACATCAAGTTGTTTCTTCAAATATTTCCTTTTTCTATGTTCTTGGTTTGATTGTGGACAGATTTACTAAGAACTCATTTCAGAAAACTGCTTTCCAGATAAAGTCTACTAGTAGTTGAAGGCATTTATCAAACTAATGTTACCTTCTGATCTCCACAAACTTTACTGTTCAGTGAAGAGAATCAAAGTTTGTTGAGGATTTCTAAAAAACCCACAGGTGAAAGTCTGAGAAGAACTCAGATGGATGGTCTAAATGTGAAATCAAGACTCATGGTCACAAGATTTAAGGCTTCTGTTCACCAGAAAGTTCAAACTAACAGAGAAGTACTGAGAAACTTTTAAAATTTCAGTCCTCAGACTGTCTGAAGGTTCAAACTAACAGAGAACTACTCAAGAACTTTTAAGATTTCAGTCATCAGACTGTGGAAAGGTTCAAACTAACAGAGAACTACTCAGGAACTTAGAAGATACCAGTGCTTGGGCTGTCTGAAAGTTAAATCTAACAGAGAACTACTGTGGGACTTAGAAAATTTCAGCCCTCAGACTGTCTGAAGGTTCAAACTAACAGAGAAGTACTCAGGAACTTAGAAGATACCAGTGCTTGGACTGTGTGAAAGTTCAATATAACAGAGAACTACTGTGGAACTTAGAAAATTTCAGCCCTCAGACTGTGTGAAAGCTCAGGTCCTGAGGACTCGGGAGGTGTGGAGGCTTTGGAAAGTCTTGGAACTGAGGGTTCCACCCTCCAGCACAAAGGGTGAAGTCCAACCTCCTGAGAAAAACGGTCGAGTCGAGACTCGAGTTAAAAAAAAACTCGAAATTGGCAAAAAATAGATGATAAATGCGCAAAAAAAAGAAGAATTAGTATCTGAGCGGATAGCTCAGGGGATAAGAAGACAGACTACCAACTGGAAGGTTGCAGGTTCAAGACCCACCACCGGCAATTTTCTTTCTTTGTCTTTGTCAGGATTTTGATAAAAATTTAAGAAGCGTCTGGTCTTGAACCAGCGACCTGCAGCTCCATAGGCAAATCCTTAACTCACTGAGCTACAGATCAGATGAAAAGAAATAAATTCGTCGTCCCTTTGGCATCGTAGTTCCTGAAGTGACCACATGGGCAGGGCCAAGGCGGAGTCTGGGTGGAGTCAGGGCGGAGAGTAGGTGGGGAGGTGGGTGGCGGCCTCCCCCCCTCTACTCCCCCACCTCCCCCCACCACCCACCACACCTTCCCCCGCCCAACGAGTTCTTCGAGTCTCCACGAGTTCTTCGAGTCTCCACGGGTTTTCCCGAGTTTCTTGAGTTTCCACCAGGTCGGAGGCAGAACAAGCTGTCATGAAGAGGTGTTGAAGTCGGTCAGGATGGACTGACTTTTTACAGCGACTAGAAGGAAGACGACTAGAAGAGCAGGTCTTTAACCACCATCCATAAAATCCATGGAGTCGCTCCAGAGAAATGAAAGAAGGTCAACTTTTATCAACCTCCATCCAGATGTTCAACTTGATATTTTTACTTTGACATTTTTAGCACCACAAACCTTTAGTATCACATTTTATTATCATTTATTAGGACTTTAATGGAATCCACCAGCAAATTTAATTTTTGTTGACAAACTTTATTCTTGTCATTGTGGGACTGCAGTATTTAAAACTGTTCCTTCTATTTGACCTCATGTTTATTAGTTTTAGTGGAGAAAGTTATTTTAGTTGTCGATTAGTCTCTTAAAAACCAAATAATAAATTGGATTAGTTGAGAGGTTTAAATTTCTTACTTTGTCATATTTTAAATATGACAAAAAATATAAAAATAAAGCGTCTTGAGACAATTTGACCTGTATTTGGCGTTATATAAGTAAAATTGAATTCAAATTGTATGTATCTTGTAATGTTGGAGTAATTCAGCCATATATGTTGGAAAACACATTTTCTTTGTCCATTAATCTGTTGATTGTTTTCTCCAGTAATTCATTTCTTGTTTTGGTTAATAAAATGTCAAACCCAAATATATTCAATTTACTGTCATAAAAACCAAAAAGATTTACATTCATGATGCAGGAATCAGGCAGTTTTTCACTTTTTATCTTAGTTTAGTCAGAAAGATAGTTGATAATGTGTGAATTGTTGCAGCTTGTGAGCCGTAGAAGGTTTTAATCTTTGGGGCAGAGTGTCAAAAAACATTTAGAAACCAACATCAACAAAACACTCAAAGATTTGAACATCATTTGCATGACAATGTCAAATTAAAGGACATTTATTTCCAACGTAAATGTGTGATATTCATCCTCTGGAGCTTTCTCTTCACATCGTCTTCCACCTGGACTGGTTTGGTCGGGAGCATGTGCAACAAACATTTGAAAAACTGCACTTTAACATCAATGAATGACACTGAAGTTTAATCTCTACATAAATGAGACTGAGTCTGGATGTGCTGCTCTGTCATTAACTCCTAAGTTTAGGGAAAGTTCAAACAAAAGAGGACAGTTCAGATAAGACTTGAGAATGAGCTTATTTTGAACAAACATCTCAGACTTTCTGAGCTTCAGCACCTACAGCAAGATATTTTAACAACAAGCAACTCAAGAGATCCAGAAGTTGGAGAGAGTTAGCTTTAGCTGAGCCAAAGAACATGTGGGACGCTAACCTAGCAAACATTTCAGACTTTTCTCTGTGAATTCTGAGAAATAATTTACTATTTAATGACAGAGCTACATATCTTAACTCAGTCTCATGAAAACAGACTCTAATTCAGTGTCATCCATCCATATTAAAGTGCAGTTACCCAAAATGTTTGTTGCATGAGCTCCAACAAAACCTGTCCAGGTAGAAGGCCACTTTGACAAACAGGAAGTGGACGATTCCAAGCAGATTTATAGAAGGGGGAACCGGACTGTACTAAGTGTGGTCGAGTATAGAGGGGTGTTTTGTGGGTTTTTAAGGCTGATAATGATTATTAGTGAGACATTTGGAGTCGATATTCATTTGCAGTAAATGAAAGTATTTAAAATCTTGGAGTTAAACTTAGAAGAACACAAACTCTAACAGGAAACTTTGTTGAGACATTTTTGTTTTGTTTACGGATGTTAAGTTAAAGGAGTTTTATTCGTGACATATAACCAATCAAATCACTCCAGAAGACAGAGCGACCACAGGTAGATAAAGGTTCAGAGCCAAAGTAGCACCATTTTTAAATGTATTTATTACCGTAAATCAGTAAAAAATAAAATACTGATAATCAGTAAATCACTCAGCCCACAATTACTACAATTCTACAATGTATGTCTCTTTCCTTTGACTTGTTATTTGTACAATATACGATGTATATGATGGCGTTTTTTCATACCAAAGGCTATACTATGATGTTTTCTAAGAGACATATGATGCTACTCTGCTTGTTCTGGCCCTGGGCCACTGCACTCCTCCTCTGTTGTTTTCTGGATTGTACTCAGCTGCATGCCTTCGTCCACCAGGCCTCCGTTGACTCGTCCCACCTGCCGTCTCTGGAGCTGAAGCTGGATTGGAACAGACCAAAGTACAGTCCAATCACGATGCCAGCTGCCTCTCAAAAGGCTCCTTCATCTGGTGGAACTTCTTCTGAGGGGAAGCTGAGCTGGCCCGGCAGAACTTTGGAGATGTGTTCCAGTGGTTGGTGGATGTGTGGGGAGATAGAGAGGGACCTTTGACTTGTTCAGAAAGGAAAACAGGAAACCCATTGGTAGTTTTAGTTTAGGGTGCTACTGCGGTGTGTTTTTGGGTTTTAAGAGGTGAAAAGGAAGAGTTTTTTTCATATTGATTATCTTGTACTTTGTTCCTGGTTGGAATGCCCATCAATGTCAACATGAAGTTCACTTTTAGTTCTGTTTATTTATTTTTATTTTACTAACACCCATTTGCTTTTAACCCCCTCACATGTTGTGTTGTTGTGAACTTCCTCTTTCAAATAAATACTCATCTAACCCTCTGGAAACCAGCGTTTGGACTGTTTTGGTGTTGCTCCTCACCTACTTCAGACAGCCGGGACAAAACAACGTTTTGTGGACCAAAGACTATACTATGATGTTTTTAGAGTGACATGCTATACGGTGACGTTTTTAGAGCGACATGCTATACTGTGACGTTTCAAGAGTGACATGCTATATGATGACGTTTTTTGGACGACATGCTATACTATGATGTTTTTTGAGCCACATGCTATACTATGACGTTTTTTGGGGTGACATGCTATTCTATGACATTTTTAGAGTGGCATGCTAAACTATGATGTTTGTTGGATGAAAGGCTATACTATGACGTTTTTAGACCAAAGGCTATACTATGACATTTTTAGAGTGACATGCTATACTATGATATTTTGTTGAATGACATGCTATACTATGACGTTTGCTGGACCAAAAGCTATACTATGATGTTTTTTGGACGACATACTATGCTATGACGTTTTTTGGACCAAAGGATATACTATGTTTTTAGAGCGACATGCTATACTATGACATTTTTAGAGTGACATGCTATACGATGACGTTTTTTGGGCGACACTCTATACTATAGGCTTTTTAAGTTGACATATTACTGACGTTTTTTTGTTTTAGTTTTTTTTTTTGTTTTTTAGCAACATATAAGAATTTGAACAGTTTTAAAAATTACTATACTTTTACCTGTGCAATGAAATATTATTCTATGGCATTTTTTTAGACGACACATACTCTGATGTTTTCTTGAAAAACATACTATTTTGACAATATAATAATAATAATAATAATAATAATAATAATAATAATAATAATAATAATAATAATAATAATAATAATAATAATAATAATTTTTATTTATAAAGCGCTTTTCCAAAAACTCAAAGACGCTGAAATATACTGCACTATGACATTTTTTGAACCACATATCATACATGACAATTTTAGGCAACATCCTATTATTTTGCACTTTTTGAACCACATAATAATCAGTTGGGGTGTTTTTGCCAACATGCTATACTATGAACTACAGGCCATACTATGTTATTCTTGAAAAGTATACTATACTTTGACATTTTCTGAACTACATCCTATACTATGGCATTATACACAGAGTGCTTTGGTTACATGTTGATTTATATTCTAGATTTTTTTCTGTTTTGTTTTTTGACGGGATTACCACAGACCTGACCGTGAACACCGTTGACACCCACCTGAGGGAGACGCTGCCTAAGATCTCAAGGCTGCTTGGTCGTGGTCTTTCTGGTCCTGCTCCAGAATGCCTTCATCAACTACGTCTTCTTTTGAAGAGGCCCTCAGATGCTGCAATCTCTGACCTTAAGGAGGAATTGCTACTTTCACTCTGTAACGAGACAGCGGTTATTTTAAAGACCCAGCTCCTGGCGGCTTTGAGTGAAAGTTTAACACCCATCAAAACAGAACTACAGACAGTTAAATCTGAGCTGTCGGTCAGAATTTCAAACATCAAGTCCGACCCGGCTGCCCTAAAGCACACTGTGGGTGAAACGGAAACTTCACTCTCCACATCACCGACGACATCGTTACACTCCAAAGCAGAGCACCTGTCTGCTGAACTTTTAAAAGTGGACTATAAATGTGAAGAATGTGAGCAGCAGCAGACTGTGAGCAGCGGAATGTGATCAGAAAGAAGTCATTTTCTTTTTTCTTTTCTTTCTGGTTGACTTGATGCTGTCAGATGCAGATGTTGGAGCTGATTCTGATCTTTCAGGATAAAAAAGCTGCTTTTCCTTCACAGACTTTTCAGGAAATTATTCTCTCAGGTTTTCTCTGCTATTTATATTTTTATTATCTGTGATTATTTCATTATTTCTTTATTGTAAAAATAAAGTTTGAGGCAGAAAGACTCATTTAGTTATTTTAATCCTGAAATCTTTGATGTAGCAGAACTAAACTTCCATTTTCCTTCTTGTACTTCTGATACTAGAACTAAACGTATCTTCAACACGGATCATCTGCTTTTAATGAATCAGCAGCAACATCACAACAAATGAGACAATTTTCAACAAATTAATGAAACTGATGTCATTTAAAACTATCAGAGTCTGTTTTAGTGTCAAATTAAAGCTGATTACTGACAACTAGAACATTAACGTTACTGTTTTAATCACATTTAAGTTTCCTGAACGTTACATTAATGTCAACCAGCCACAGTTTTATGAACTTAATGAACCACATTACAGGAACACAACACACTTCAGCTGTTTACATGAAACTCAACACATTAGCTTGATGCTACGTTAGCTTTAATCAGACTACGACTGAGCAGCTAGCTCGGTTAGCATCGCTAACATAAAAGCTAAGTTTTACTATGCTAACTTTCTTCTCTGGTCAACACACTGAAACAAACTCCACCAACATCTGGAGTGCATGGCACACATTACATCTGACACTAAAGCTGTATATAAAGTGCATTAAAAGCGGCACCGATACGAAAATAAACATTTACTTACCGAACTATCAGAGTCCTTTCAGTGTCTGCTGGTAGAATCAGCCGAAGGTAGAAAACTGGTTAAAACAAGCCAACGGGCAGGAAAACTGTCTGTGGAAAATGTTCTGCTGCTCCACCGATAAATAAATCAACAGTTATTATATCAGAATTAATCCAAAGGAGGAGAGCAGAGTCTCTGCTTCCTCCATGAGACCTGTCAATCATTCCAGACCAGCCTGTCAATCAAGTAACCCCGCCTTCTGGCTTCTCAAAACTTTAACGCTATATTAAAAAAAATCAGTTTTGATTTATTTTAAGATCGGCCAGCTGATCTCTCATTTTAACCATGAAAACTCACAAAAAAAAAATCTATGTACAGTCTATGCACCGTACTCTGTTTTGCTCCACACTTGCTGATGACCACTTCCTGTCTCAGAAAATGAAAAAACGGACCTTTTTTCGTTTCTGTCTCTTACTGATTTTACTTTCTTGTTATTCTAAATATAAAACGAAAATCAAACCATTTAAAAAAAATCGTATATCCCTTTTTGATCATGAAAAGGAAAAAAAGCCTTGTATTTCAATTTTAATTTTTGTATTTTAAAACGAAAATCAAATAACCACTCGTTTTTTGTTTTTCAATACCCGTTTCAGAACGGAAAATCAAATTACCAGATCCGTACACGGACCCTTTGTGGGGCTGATTAACTGTGCATGTTTCATTTGTGTCATGTCTTCCAGAGAACTGAGGGGAAAAAAGTGTCTTTCAATCTTTTTTGTGATTTCCTGCCTTTTTGGAGCTAAAACAACAACTCACAATTTAGAATTTTATAAAAATATTTTTATTTTAGAGACAACAGAACAATTAAAAAAAAAACAACAACACTTCGAAATCAAAATAGGTCAACAAGAAAACAAGAATGTCAATCCAATTTCTAATGAAACTTTAAGAAACTAAATGAAATTACAATAGTGTAAAAATTGAAGAGGTTGAATGAAACATAGTAATAACTATTTATTTATTACATTAATTACTTTACATTCAACTTGTTTATTACCCCACAAAGAAATGTGTTTTGGGGCAGAAATTTGAATGTAAACAAAGAACTAGCCAGCTATTTGGCTGTTAGCTAACCCCATTAAAACGTTCTCATGTCCATAACAGCTGAGAATTAATAGAGGCTATTATTTTTCCTGACAAAAAGTTTAACTGAACTCTAACCCCAATTTATAATTCCTGACATGTTCACAAACAAGAAAATATATGATTAGCATAGGTAAAACAATGACATCTTCACCATTTTTGACTGAACTTTTCTCCTTTCCTGGCATTCGCATTTTGGTGCCGTCACCATTTTGTCTCAGCATGAAAACAAAGTTCCCCTCATCCCACCCAATCATTTGTGATATCATTAGAAAGGCCAAGGTGTTCTCTATTAAACACATCAGGATTTAACAGGGCTCAAATGAGTCAAAAGATATAGATCAAAAACAAATGTCCACTGCAGAGGACAGAAATGAATGGTCTCAGGAGGATATAGTGGTTTCCAATAAAAATGTATAGAATTTTACAGTGCATATCATTACCTCAAACTTTTCATGAACTTGAGCTCTCTTACATACACTTACATTTCAAGTTATATTCCTATCTACAGTACAGTATATTCTAGATGTTTATAAAGAGGGTTTTGTTCATATATCACTCTGTTATGTAACGTTTTATTCCGAAAAAACATGGCTGAAATGGATTTTTTCGCTTTTTGGCAGTATTTTCTGATATATGAAGTAATAAAAAGCGAAATCCAAAACCCCGTATGTAAAAAAAAAAACTACTTCATCAGCAAAATCAAAGAAGAATTTGGAAAGTGGCTAATTTGCATTATTAAACCTAAAAACTCAGAAAATTAGTGTGGAAAAAGCAAAAGCAAAATGAATATTTGTTCTACTGGAAGTAATCAGCTGGGAAAGTTTCATGGTGATATTAATTAGTTATATTTTTTTACCCTATTTACCTGTAGTGTCTTCCCCATAGACTGGTCTACTAATAATCAAATGATTGGCCAACACTCAGTTGAAATTGCCATTAAACTGCTATTAAATTCTGTATCTGTGTGCAAGTATTTGTATGTAAAATCCCAAAAATGTTACAGGAACTGTTGGCTTGAATGGCAGCAAACTCTCATTCACTACAGCAGCTGTGCAGAATAAGACCATCACCAGTCTGACGAACTGTGTCAAGTTAGTCCTGAAGCGAAATGTGGATGAAGGGCATTAGTTCACAGAATAGCCTGATAGAATGATAGATTTCACGGTGGAAGCTGCTCCGAGGGGTATAATTCGACACCGAAGACACACACACACACGCACAAGTGACACAAGAAACTTGGTAGCCTGACAAAAGAAAACTGCACGTCTCCCATTTTAATTGTTCTTTCACTTTAATGTGTCACATAAATAAGTACAAGTATGTTCATGGTAGGCGAAGAAATGCAGGTGGGGAATGAAAAGGAATAGCCCCCTCGCTATTAAGTGAGACTTGTGCAATACTAGAGTCCTGCTGAAATGATACAATACCAAATACTTGGAATACCTGAGAGACCAAAGATGTAAATCAAACCTCAGGATAAAGCCTTCATGGTTCAACATGACAGGAGAATCTGATGGAAAGAGATGCATTCCAGAGTGAGAAGGACGAGGAGATCTGATCTGAGGTTCTTTGGCACAAGACGACTTACCAAATAAACACACAAGAGAGGTGACAATGTGTTAGGAACACTTTCAAGGGAAATGCAGCCCACTCATAAACCACTATGGCCTCAATAATAAACATATGATATGTAGAGAATTACATGGCAGAGCTGTTGCATTGGATTGCTTTTCATTTTACAGGTGTACCTAATAAAAAGCCCAGTGTGTATGCATCTACTGTTCTCAAATGTTAAGTGTGGATCTGCATGTCAGTTTTACTACTTTATGGTGGATTTAAAGTCTCTGGATTGGTTAATAGTGTTTTACTGACTATTCCCCTGAAACTGAGGCAGCATAATGTACTACAGACATCTTTAACCTAATTGTTCCTCTGCAGTGACGGAAATGTTTTAAAAGTGCCGTTCGTCTGTCTGTCAGCAAGATTACACAAAAACTACCAGCACGAATTTCCTGAAACTTACTGGGGAGATGAAGCATGACCAAAATAAAAAGAATTAATTAAATTTTGTGGCAGATTTGGATCAAGACACAGCGTTAGCCTTAGCACAGGACAGAACTCTCCCAGTGCTTTTCTAGTTTCCATCTTTTTCTGGCCTAACATGTCAAAATGGCCTCTATATGGGGCTTAAGAAACAGTTTCTAACTCTTGTCTTGAAAATGACAGATAAAGGCATATGAAGCATTGATAGCTTAATTGCTGGGCAGGCAAAGTTGAAAAGACCAGGGCCCTATAGAAATATGAGCACTATTCTTCTTTGCATTTTGGCCTTTTGCCTTCGTGTGAACAGTTTCAGTTCACTGAAAAATGACCTTGTGGAAAACTCATACCAGGGAGAAGACATTCAGAAACTCTCTTTGCACTGTTGACTTGTATGTCAGAGTGTGCACAGTTGTCTTCTTTGTTTACATCAGGCAATTTTGTGAAACGGCCAAAATAGTGCTGCTGCTAAGCTTAATTTATATATTTACACTGTACTGGACCAGATGCATTGGAATCAGTCAACACATGATTTCACCTTCCCTTAATGCACTATTGTTGGTAATCTACCAGAACTGGTGAACTTCTTTCCAGGCTTATTGGCCAGCATTGCTTTGGTGTTAAGGATATAAGACTGCGTGCTGGTTAGGTGTGCTCCTGATAGCACTTCAGTTGTTTTGCTTTCACATTTTAATGTGCACTAAGCCCAGGTTTCACGCAGTCCACACACATTTAATTGGTATCAATGAGCTTAATGCGTGAGGCTGTTTGCACCCGAGACCAATTCATAAGCACTGCTGCACAATAGCATTTATTATTTACAGGGAATTCTGATTTCATTTTGAAAAGTAAACAAGGTCCTGTGGCTTTTTCAACTCATAAAATCAAGTGCTTTATTTTTATTATCAGTTTTAACTCCTACCAATGCTCGTTTTCTGTTACTTCCTGATATTTCTCATGTATTTTTCAGATTTGGATGATACAGTATCTAAAATAAAGCTGAATGAGTGAGTGGATGGGAAATAAACAGTGTGAGGGATAACAGAGCAGTGAGCCAGGAAAGGTTTATCCATCACAACATTTTTAATCATTTTTATCATTAATGTTGTCCATTGCAAACGGAAAGGCGAGGAGATTTGAGCATTACATACATGTCTACCTTTGTGAACGCTTTAACACACATTTAGAGGATGATAAAGTGCTGTCGTAGGAGCCTCACACTTCTGGGTCCTCTGCAGGAGCTGCAGGGCCATCTGGTCCCCACAGGCCAGCGTCGCATCCTCCTTCAGGCAGGCCAGCACTGATCTGGCACTCCACTCCCACTCTCCACACGCATGTGTGTGTGTGTGTGTGTGTGTGTGTGTGTGTGTGTGTGGTCCAGATTGGATGACGGCAATGATGAAACAATCATTCCTGTGGGTGGCTTGTTTTTCCAAGGTCACAGCACTCCCACCCCACCCATGGATAGATCTGAGGGAGATGCTGAGCAGGCTTGGACCGAGATACTCATCTCTTGTAATGGAAAGGTGGCGCGGCACTTCGCTGCAATGCAACATGGGATAACCGAGGCCACAGCCTTGAAGCCTCCTTTCAGAGGAGGACAAACGTTGCTTTTTCTTAGATATTACTTTTTACATAGGTTTCATTCCTGGCGTTCAAATCTATGCCATGCAAAAATAAATAAATGAGTGAAACTGTTCATTAGTGATCCAAAACCAAAGGATATTACATTTATATAATGCCAGACATAAAATAGAAACAGCAAATCCTCACATGTGAAGAAATAAAAGTGTTTGCTGGGAAAAAAAAACAAATGACTAAAATGATTAATCAATTTTCAAAACAGTTGCCAAATAATTTCTTGTTAATTATTTCTACTGTGCTTGTTGGTGTTAATTATTTTCAGACTGCTCAGTCAATTAGTAGTGAAATTCTGAAAAAAAAATAACATTTACAAGTATAGCTATTACTGGCAGGTTGCTTTAAACAAATATGAATCAGCAGCAGTTTGACAAATTTATTGAGTTGTTTCTTAAGTAACAGTCCCAAACATTTGATTGGGTTTGGATGTTAAATGTGAGAACTGGCTGCATTTCTGTGTTTTTACATTTGAACTATTCAGAGTCAGATAAACAAAAGGGAAGCTTTGGCAGCGTTGTGTGAAGCTACTTGACGACAGAACGCACACATGCGGGTCGACTGTCCTGTCAGGACAATGGTGCAGCTGTGATACCCATCTGAAGGGGCAGATTTTCCACAAGAGGCTCTAATTTACTGCTCCGGGGCTTCGGCTGCCTCAAGTATGATTTATCTGCAAATGAGAGCTTCGACACAAGATGGATGGGAGGACAGTGTGGGCTGCCGGTGCGCTGCTCACTGATCCATAGGCTGGCTCTCCTTACAGTCAGGATATGATAAACGATGTTTGGCTTTGCCCGTGAGGCCGGATTACTTGTATTTCTTACACTGGACAGACACTGATTTGAATATAATGCAGACCTGTAGGAGCTGCTCTGCTCAATAGGAATGACAACAATCAGCGGTTTATTTACTAGCTGCTTTTTTTTTCTTTTGCAAAGGAAAGACACTCTTTCTTTGCAACCTATGATGAGTAGCAGGAGTAGAATGTATTGTGTAATCTCAGCACAGATGCTAGTGGGCAGAACTGTGGCCCAGGATGAACATAACTCCATCATAACACACTATCAAGTGTGAACTCATAAATATTTCATGGGAGCCTTCTTGGAAGGTCAAAGCAGGATTCAATCTTCAGTCAGGGAGTGAGTGAGCTGCCTGCTCGGAGCCAGGGCTGTGGGGCAGGACTGCTGCTGCAGCCCCCCTGCACGATCTCATCGACTCAGTGCTGCCAGCCAATCAAAGCTCATTGTATATTCTGGTCGCCACCCCCCCATCACGAGACCCCCTGACGGCTCCATCCTTAATGCGCTCCAGAGCAGCCAGATGCTGCCGGGCAGCCGAGGGACGCTTTCAAAAGGTTAACTCACAAACGCATGACCGACATCAGCTCTGAGAGGAGGAGGAGGAGGACACCGCTGCTCCACACGCCTGTTAGGGGGGTCAGGTCATGTGTTTGTGGACACAGACACACACACACATAAGAAGAAGAAGCAGCAGCACATTTAGCATGATAAGCAGATGATGAGTGCGCGCAGACTGATGGTCCGCGCGCTGCGTAAAAAGAAGCGTTCAAGTGCAGGAGGAGCATCCGATGGTATGCAGCAGCGGCATTAACAAAGGACACGGAGCCACGAAGCCGCGGAGCCAGGCTGTGCGTATCAGAGCAGATGTATTGTAGGACACCTCTGTGGGCAGCAGGAGCCACGTCACCCTTCTGCTCATAGCAACAGTCCTGTTGACCTACATGCTTTTCTACAGTCCGCCCGAGCTGCTGCCGCTGGAAAAAAAAAAAAACCTTAAGCAAATCCACACATCACCCCTGCACATTTTAACACGTGCATAGCAAATTATTCAAACTTGCATATCCGATGCATGCACCCATCCTGCAAAGAAAAGATCAAATAAGCTGATTAAATGAAAACTACAGGCAAAGTGTTTTTTTTCTCACCCCCTCCTCACGTTCAGACTGTTTTATTACATGAAACATGATACAAAGTCACAAAATGCGACCTCGATTTAGATTACACTGAAAATACAGCTTCGAATGCAACACTGGCGGCGTGCATTACCTGCGAATACCCGTAAAAGAGCGTCGGGGACCGATGAGGGAGGATTTCTCCTTCGGCTGGAGCGGAGGCACCAGCACTAGCAAGGCAGTAGCTTGCGCAGTCATCTCCATAGCGGGCAGTGTCACAACCCAACCAACAGCACAAACTACTACCTCAGCCAGTACGTGGTTTTTGAACAGGCGAGAAGAAAACAGTGCAAAATTTTTTTTTAAATACCGAAAAGAAAAATGCAAAGACTCCGGCGACGTTTCCACGCAGCTGAGGCTGTTCCGTCCTTCTCCCGGTTCGCTCCTCTCCAGTGTGCAGACTTGAAATAAGAGGGAAACCCCGCCCTAGCAGACCTGCTTCTACCCCCGTCTCTGCTCTCCTCCCTCCCTCATCCCGCCCTCCTTCCTCGTCTTCTTCAACCACAAAATGCTCCTTTCCCCTCATATGACCCACTGGATGATCCCAAAGCTGGGGCGCGGGGACCTCCGGGAGCACTTTAGAGGGAGCACAGGGGGTCCCCGTGGCATGCACTGCTGCTTTAGTTTGCAAAATTCGTGGTCGGCTTTTTCCCTGGAAATGCTTTTTCAGTGTGGAGAGGTGCTTTCTGTTGCTCACGTTCCCCTCGTTGAAACTATAACCCCACCTACTGTACAGCACTGACGCATCACACAGACATGAGGCTCAGTGCTCAAAAGATCCTCTTTGAAATGCCCCTCATCTTGATTCAATATTACAAAGATTAAACATATCTTACAGTTCTGCAACATCACACCCTTGTTAATATCCTGATAAATTAACTGTGTTTTTGGGGGATTCTCAGTATGTTAATCTATAACAATATGGATCAATATGCTAAGTGATAAAACTGTGCAGATTTGGCCATTTTACTGGATTATAATCATCTGTCAACATGGGATTGTAGCTAATGATTATTAGAGTATAAGGCTGGGCAATGGAGCTGAAAAGTCTAGCAGATAAAACATATTTTAGTTAATAATTATCGATGGTATTTTTAATAAAGGCAAGGAAATAAAGGTTAAATACTCCACTAAGGAATGCGTCCGAGTTATGTGACGATCGGCGTATGTTTGTCTGTCTGTGCACAATATTACTCAAAAACGGACTAATGGATTTTAATGAAATTTTCAGGGAAGGTCAGAAATGACACAGGGACCAAGTGATTAGATTTTGGCAGTGATGCAGCTTATATTCTGGATCCACAGAACTACATATTTAGGTCCCACGATTCGGTATCTGTACATAACGTACACATGCATAACACCCGTCTGTGCTCACCGCAAGGTAATTTTTTATGAAAGATTTCATCCATCGGAAATCATACGACGACTGAGCAGCCTTGGCGGAGTACTGCGCTGTCCGAGTTCTTTTCTTGTTGTGAACTTAACTACTTTAGCCTGTGTGTTAATGTACATAGGTAAGAACTTCAATGTCAAGAAGAATGAAAGACACAAAAATAGGTCTAAGGGAATGTGCCCCCATGCATGCCCCCAATATTGACTCCATCAGCCCTCATAAGGAACCTAAGGTTATTTGCATTTTCTGACTGTGTCCATCTAGCAGGAGTAAATGTCAGCCTTTGCTATGCCCACATCACCCACAGAGCAGATCCGTGGTCATGGACGGGGGTGATGAGAGGCCCGGGCAGCAACAGACTAGCGTACCTCAGGAGACCTGCACGTAGGCCACAGGAAGAGTGTTGGAGGCTGAAGTGGCTCCATTATCAAAAGATATGATAGGCTGTTTATATTTCTGGTAGAGAGCACGCTTGGGGTTTGATCATGCAACCATACTTTGCGTTTTTCACATACATTTCATGGCGGCTTGCATCTAATGCATTTAAGTGAAACATTCTATCAAACAGTTTGGTTATTGCTAAGTCTATCGCTGTTAAATATCACTATCGTGTATCACCCAGACCTAGATTATCATCAGCTATTCTGCCGATTATTTCCTTGATAATCATTTTGTCTATAAAGTGTTAGACAACGGGGAAACAAGCCCAAGAATAGTCTTCAAATAGCGTTTTTTCCAAATCAGTCCATGCATGTTAAGTTCACTGTCATGCAGGACAAAGGAAAGCATTTAATCGGAACATCTGACAAGATAAACTAAATAAACATGCGTTTTCTTTGAAAGCAGATGCTTGACTAATGGATTATTCCGTTTCAAAATATTGGTAGTGCTGCATAGTTCCTATATCACACACACAAATTCTCATTTAGCAGGGTGAATACTTTCCACAAGAGAGCTGTTCAGTTACTATTAAACCAGTTCTTCACATGCCAAGTGGCCCACGGGACAAGAAGGCAGCACACCTGCAGAAGTAGATGCCTCAAAGTTGCCACCTACAGGCAAAAAAAGCAGTTGTAGCTGCTGCATTTTTAACACTTGCACCACCTACTGGCACTTCTAGAGTTGCTTTGTTCACTTTTTCGTGTCAGCTTTTTGGTTTTAACATTTTAAAACATGAGTTTGTACTTCAAACATGAAACTGCAAAAAGTCCTGTAGATAAATCTGTTTTTTGTTCATTTATAAGACCTAGCGATCATGAATATACACTGACCAGCCAACATTAAAAAAAACAGGGTGAATAACGCTGATCATCTCTTTACAATGCACTATTTTGCTGGAAAACCTCGAGTCCTGGCATTTGTGCAGATGTTACTTTGACACATAGCACCAGGCTAGAGTACTGTGGCAGACGAAGCACAGCCCCACGGCATGAACGAAGAGCACAGGAAGCTGACTCGGTCTCAAAATTTCACAGATTCCATTCTAGTTGAGCATTCGTAGGATGCTCTGGAGAGAAAAACCAAAAAGTGATCTATGAAGGCCTCGCTCCACATCTCACAGGTCTCAAACGATCCACTGCCAAGGTCCCAGTAGTAAAGAACACACTACACCTCCAGAAGTCCTGTGTCTGTTGACCAGAGTTGTTTTTGGCAGCAGAAATGGGACCTACACAGTATTATTATTATGTGATTTTAATATTATGACTGTTCAGTGTCCAATGCATTTAAAAAAATCATTAGAAAAATAAAGTAGAAGGAAATTTGAAAATAAAAACTAGGATGTTCAATGAGTATTTGTTCGTGAATCACAACAAACGTAAACATGGACCACCTTCTTCTATGCTGGTGATGACATGTTAAGGAGGCTTAGCTCATATTATATTAAAATTATTCTACCCTATACATATAGGGGACATTTGAACAGATAAAATGATTTATTATAACTTGAATATGCACTATAATTGAGCACACTCACATCACAGAGCTGATTGTAGAACTGTCCCATTTATTTTATACAGACACATACATCCCTTCTCAGATGGCTGGCTAAAGATGACATGGAATGTTACAGTAAGATTTGTTTTCTTGCATAAAATCCTCACTGTTGAAAATGTTGCAAAAGTAAGTGTTCATTTTTAAGATCAATAAAGCCCCAGTTTTTGCTTTTTTTTCTTAATTACATCATCAACACTATCACCACACACTGTACATCGACGCAGCCTCTTCAGGAAGAATGAAACAAACTAAACCCAGAGGCAACACTGCAATTACTTTTTTTTAAATCTCTGTAGTTAACAGGCGAGTGCAGCCAGTCTGTATGAGAATGGAAAGGGGCTAATGCGTTATCAGCTCACATGAGAAGCATACGATGATGCGTATGACGGTCGGGGTCATCAGCGTGGTCTGAGGCGGCCTTGAATCTCTGTTCGCCGTTGGTTGCTTCATGTTACCATAGATGAGGCTCATGTGGAGTTCATGTCCGTGCGCTTGCGAAGCACTCGGGTGGAGAAGACACATTCAAGATTTCTTCATTATAAAAACAAGGAGCCGAGAGTGAGCCTGGTCAGGACTCTCCATTCTGGACTTTGGAGACAGGTGGCTGCATAAAGTCTTTAAAGGGCCCCAGGGCCTCCTTCAGGGCTGAGCTCACCTCAGACGATGAGCATGTAATGCACTCTACCAGCGTGGGGTACAGGGCAATCACCTGAGCCCATGTGTTGCCATCCACTGCAGGCAGTAAACAAAAGAACAGCGGAGCAAGAGGGGGAAAATACAAAGGAGGAGCAGGGATGGGAGGGAGAGGAAGGAAGACAATATGAATTGTGATTGAAGGCAATCAAAGCAATAATTTGCTTTATAAAATTCCCCACAGGCATATGGAAATGAGTTTTCCTCAGAATAAAGGGCAATATAATGCAAACATGTTGAAGGGCACTTCAAAAACGTAATTTCAGAACGCCTCACTCCAATCTATTGGAGGCACAAAAAAAATAAAAAAAAACACCATTTCATGTAATTGACCTGGCTGGAAATGTAAATAGCTCCACCCAGATTGGAAATAAAACTCATCTCAAAAACGGTCCCAACTGTCCTCTGACATATTTATCAGGAATGCATGGATGATAGATACGGCAGCATTACTGCGTTTGTTAATTCTATTTTTTCATCATGTCTCCTTGTCCTTCCAAGATGTATTTAATCAGTGACACAGTTTGATACTCACCATTTTCTGGTTGTGTCTTTTTAAGCGAATCCATCAAAGTGCTGATAGCTTTCAAGACAAAGATAATCTCTGTCACTTGTTGCCTAAAATGAAAAAGACCAAAGGTTTCATTAGTTACAAAGACACAGAAGTAGGGGAAAAGTGAAAAAGACAAGCACAGAGGGTGAGCGCTAACTATTAATTTAGATCTCAGATGATGGTTGTGAATGAAACTATACACTTGTTCATAACTGGTTGAGTCACAATTTAAGTGCAAATATTAGGCTAATTTACCGGTTTATTATTGTATTTTGGGGATCTAGTACATTATTGCAGCAAATCCTCTCCCCGTCTGTATCAAACATTCTGTTCGCTCTTTAGGCCCCCCTACTGAGCCTTAGAAAGCTCGAATTTCCACCTCACAGTTGCATGCTTATGTAAACTAGGTTGTACTTCATGCCCATGTCTGTTCAGAATCATATACGTAGTAAAGATCTGTGTAAGTCCATTGAGAGAAACAAAAAAACTGAGTCAAATTCCTTGTATATGTTCACATGGAACACAAAGTTGCTTCAAATAGCATGAATTTGGACGTTCAAATTTTAAAATGTGGATGCTTCACACATCTCTAAACCAGCGGCACAAATGATCTGTACAATCAAGGTTTCTAAGTCCGAGTTTCAAGGTGGACACCCAATTAGCGTCACCAATTCAGTATCCAAACCAATGTGAAATACAGCCATTTTCTCTCCTTCAGTTTCAGTGTCATGGTGTTGAATACTGGCCAGAAAACTGTTTTTGTAGACTATTATAATGTCACAGCGACGCTAACCTTTGACCTTCTGGATATAAAACGTCATCACTTCATCATCATATCCTATTAGAAACTTGTCTGAATGAGCCTACAGTTTAGCATAGCAACCAAAAAATGTGGTACAAGTGTATAAAACTGGAAAAATATGAGGTGCCATCAAAAAGTTGAGAGACTGTCCCTCTTTTGACTGTCCAATGGAATATGGTAAAGTCACACTCATGAGTTAGGGTTCCTTCTTGAGACTTGTGTTGAATGTGCTTTTGTGGCCACTGGCAGGTACATGGCTGAGATTTTATCATGGACCTCGAACTGCAGCAGAAAGCAAACAATATATTCTCTGTCAGTCGGCAGACGGGATGATCCAGCCTTCAAGTCAAAGATGTGAAGAGAGGTGTGTCTGCAGCTCTGACCCAGCGAGCAAACAGCAGTTTTCACAGTGGAGGAGCAGACATTATACAACATACATTGGAAAATGTGCATCAGGTGAGCAGCACACTATCAACGGGGAGTTTGGATACAACAACACAATTGCTGCTCCCAACTTGCGATAATTGCCTGACTGTGACTTCTTCCTCTTCCCCTTCCCCAAAATGACATTCAAGCTACCATTACCACACAGCGGCAGAAATTCAGTGCTCATTGCAGATGGTGCTTGACATGCTAATAGAACCAGACCTCCGGAGAGTGCACCGAGCGCAGCAGGAGTGCTGGGAGCAGTGTATCACGGCACAAGAACGCTACTTTCAAGTGGATAGCAATGGAAAACAGGTATCTTTTTATGTTTTTTACACATGCAGTCGCTGAACATTTTAATCGCACTTCCACCTCGTTTGGTGGTTTTGTGTTATTTATAATGCAGAAATAGAACAATGATGGATGTGTGGAAAGAACTGGGGTGGTCCTGGGTTTCTTATTAGAAATTTTCTTGTAATGAAAGGATGAAGGATTTGTAAAAATAAAGCGTTCTTTGCCAAAAAAGTAAGCGTACTATGTTCAAGTTTATCCACATGTATAGAGGGTTTTACCTGGGCAGGGGGCATCGTCCACTCAATCTCTCATCCTCCACGTAGCGTCGGAGAACATCCTGGGACCTCTTGAGGAGCACAGAGAGCGCCATACGAGAGATGTAGCCCTCCTGCGGGGTGGACACCTTGTTGCTGAAGGAAAACTGCAGCAATGTCTCAAAACACACCTTAGAAAAGTCCTCTCTCATCCGCACATCTATCTCTGCCTCTGTTGAGAGAAAAACACATACATATTTGACTTCAGAGTGATTTACAGTGAGTGGACCGACAAGAATTTACTGTCTCAATCAGCACATGAAGAGTTTGACATGAGGCATTGTTGGTGATAATCCACAGACAGGGCTTTTGCAACAAACCAGACACTTAATGGTTACAGTATTTATTCCAATACTTGGCCACCCTGCTGTCTCGCCAGTGTCAGTAATAGAAGTAAACAACACTGTTAAAGTCAACTTCATTTAGCTGCCAAATCCCATAGTACCTGTGAACGAGGGAGACTGTGAGTGAATGGAGCCTTTATTGAGCATAGTCATGATCTGCCCAACAAAATCTTTGGGGATGAAATTGGCAAACGGTAAAATTTCTGTGCTGATCAACTGGACCACCTAAAATGAAGAAGACAGAAAGCAGGATGTGAGAAAATCTACATAATCATTTTTTCCACATATATTACTCGATACTAGGAACAAACATTTACCTCCACATCAATGGCTTCATTCTTCTGAAATTCCTGGATGGACAGGTTATCTGGAGGAGTGCTGTGAAAGGAAAATAATTAGCTTGCTGCTTCGAACTTCTAAAACTTGCAAAGTCTAAATCAATGCTTTAAAAATTTGTACCTTTTGGTAAAGAGAAAATCTTCAAAGGCATTGGCTAACTCTGGCCACATAGTGTCAAACTTCCCAGACGAGGCATGCTGCCTTGCCACCGGCAGTCCGATAGACAGCACCTTGAGTAGAGATGAAACCGCGAGCTTCCAGGTGCTCTCCGATGGACAGGCATACTTCAGACCTAAGGGCATTCTTAAAGTCTTGACGGCAAAAGGAGACAGAAAAAAGAAGACAGCAATAACACGACATCATGAGATTGAAACACAGAGGAAGACTTCAAACAAATCTTTTAAACTAGCATAAATACCCCAAATGCCTTTGTTTCCTTTATACTGTCATGCGGTGAGACAAATTCATCATAACATTAAAGCAGTATTTCAAGATATTTTCACACCAACAGAGGTCTTCTTGAAATTTCATTCAAAACTAACAAAATAATAAACTTTCTCCACTTTCTTGAGAACAGCTGGATTCCCCCAAGGTTGAGATTTTACAAGAATTGCCTTCTTGCTGTAGAGCCAATGAGGGTGGGAGTGAGATTTGGATCTGTCCATAGGGAACCTTCTTAATAGTTCCTTGGCAAATTAACTCTCCACAGTTTGGGGTTTCCTATAAACACACTTTGGGAAAAGAGCAGTTAAACGCAGGTGTAAAAAGTAGAAAAAAATCAAGTCTGTCAGCTTTAAGAAGCGAAGCCTTTCAATGAATTTCACCAATAAAATGTTTCACTGTTTGACAGCTTGCGTTCAGAAAATGTTTGGAAAATGCTGGTCATCACGCATTGCATTGCAGCTGCACAGTATATGATTTCAGCATTTAGAAAGCGATGCGCACGTGTGATAACATCGCAGGAAGAGTAATATGAAGTTCGACAAATTAATTCAAATGCATCATTGTACAACTTTTTCTGAAGGCTCAGATTTCATTTTCCATGACTAATCCCCCAGAGAAGTCTGTCTGATAGAGCATAATTTACGTCATATTCTTGGAAACACTACTTTTTTTTTTTTTCAAGCTCAATTCACGAGACAGAGTTTGTTGGGATGCAGCCTCTACATGTGCACAGGAAAATGAGCAAGAAGCAGCAATACTGAAAAGAAAGATTAAGTTGCAAAAAGAAACACAACATGAGTTGTATTAAAATATTTTGGCTACACAATGGATGGTGTTGACCAAAAACAGGTATGCTGTTGGCATTTTTTTGCAATTGTTGCCACCACACCAGGCAACACAAGAAACTGGTTTGACCATTTAAATCAGCACAACCAAGCCAACAAAAACAGGTATTCAAGTCATCTTGTCAAAGTTCCTGTATTTCATTTGCAATATTACCAAAAAAATTAAATATTGCAATGTTACTCTTGGGATAAACACTATGAGGTCAGAGGGAAGTGAAATCTGCCCAGAAGCTGATGAACAGAATCCCACAATTAAAGATAAAGATAAGATAAAGTTCTTTATTTCTCCCCACTCCAGGGGAAATTTACATTGTTACAGCAGCTTTATTTACAATATATACAAGGGTGGCAAAATTTTTTAACAGAAAAAATAAAAATAAAGTTTAAAAGTGCAGAGATGATTAATTAACTAGTGATTTTTAAATATAACAAACTTATTGCATGAAATTGGGCTTGTTTTTCCCCCACCCAATATTACTGGAATGTAACTTACAACTTTTATTCCTTACTGGCTAGTTTCAGACACCACAACAAGCTGTAAACATCACACTGACATACTATTACCTTATAAAGCTAACACGAAAAACATGTTACCAGACGCTGGCTCATTTATACTTCCAGCAGACACAGAGCAAGATGAATGAAAGCAGCTGCCTGCTGGGGCCAAAGACAACTGTCAAGCTGTTGGCCAAAAAAACAAATCAATGAGTTATAAAATTCTAAAAAGCTCAGAGGAACTCCGGCAATTGTTATAACATTTTTTAATAACAGTTGCTTTAAGAGAAAAGCCACATTGTAAGGCCAAAGTTTGGGCTTCACCTTAGAAAACTTAGTGGAAAAAATAAATCCCGAGTGGTCGAGTATGCCACAACTTGACTTAAAGTTTCATCCTACAGATAGCAACTCGGAAGCAATTTTCTATCCTGTTCAATTCTGTATTAATTTAATGTTTAAATTATAAAACCATCCGACCACATTTTATGACTGTACAGAGTTCAACAATAATTGGGACTCAATAGGTGGCCAGTACAGAAGCACTTTTAAAAAGTAAACTTAACATGCCCCTCTTCTTTACTGGGCCAAACAAAAATTAAGCATAGCTTTATGCTGCCCCCAGTCTAACTGTGAAATGTTAACCACCAACAGAGAGAATGCAGATTACAAACAAACACTGCAAGTGGTTTGGTTCTGAAAATAGGTTTTGAAGGTTATTCAATCTGAAAAGCTTTTTGCTCATTTTTATTGTTTTCACAAAGAATTTCTACCAATTCCAAAAGTTTACTAGAAAATACCTTGATGATATTCTGCAGAACTTTCTCATTGATGACAGCTTTGTGACAGGCTGTTTTATGGTACAAGTCCACCACCACCTCCAAGGAGCGCTCAGCAAAGGGCACATAGTTTAAGGCAACCCATTCGGCCTGTGGGGGCAGAAAGATTTAAAACAAGAAGAAAACAGGAATGTGCATTAGTCAAACAAATGTGAAAACTGTTACCTTTAGCTTTTGGCAGATCCACATTCAAAGCAGGGTTTAAAGACACACTTTGTATATATTTAAGTATACAAGTAGCACACAAATGTATTTAGAGTGATAGGGACTGTTAGTTTGCTCTGGGTTTTGTTAGGCTTATAGGAGTACCTCAACTGAAATGCGCAAATGACTTGAGAGTACAAAGTGTGTCTTTAAGTAGTAAAAACAGAATCACACGTGTGCATATGAACATCACAAAAATCACAAAAATTAACTGAAAATGAACTCCACAGGGACTGGGCACACAAAGGCATAACCACCAGTTAGTGGCAGGCAGAGAGGGGGGGCATGGAGTGAGTGAGACGCAGATGAGACGCGAGAGCCTACCATGCGGAGTGATATCTCATCTGCCGCAGAGGGTAGGTCATCACCATTCAGCACAGCTTAGTACAACTATAGAGGTTGCTGAAAGAGATGATGAAACTCACCGGTGCAAACAGCTGGATCTAAAATGGTTATCCAGTGAGTAGTTCCAAGAAACAGAATGAGAGAAGAGTGCGATTAAACCGATGTTTTAAAAGTTGTATCGAATTTGCAGTTGCTTGTTGGCTAATGATGGTTCAATAATCAGGACCGATTTGGGGAAAATAAAAACAGTCCTAGCATCGAGCACTTTAGAGGCAATCTGACAACAGTGGATAAAAGCCAAAAAGGCAATAAAGACCACCCATAACATCTGTTTGGCTGCGTGGGAATTTTGTTTGACCGTCTCACTTAAACAAATTAAACAGATTCAGACAAACAACAACGTCCCATAGGGCTGAGACTGTACCCCACATGCAGGACTATCAGTCAGGATTTAAGACATGAAGTATGTTGGGAAAAAAATTCTCAGCATAACTACACCAGTCTGCCAGTGTTAGATGAAAGACAACTCTCAGCATTCTGTGCATGAAAAGCATCTGCTGGATGTTATAGACTGATGGCAAGCCGCTTGTAGCTTCCGAGAACAACAGGAAATAAAATGACACCGATATCGGAACAATATTGTGAAATTAGTCCACTGTTTTCATAAATCAAGCAATGTTGCTCAAGATTACTGGGTGCCTTGGAAATTAAAGTTTTCTTTAATAAATATGAACTACGTTGGAACTGAAAAGTGGCGAAATATTTCTCTGGCATGCTGCCAGCAAGATGAATCATGAGGGAGGAAATTTGAGGAAGCAATGGCTTGGGGCTACAAATGGGGGTTCAGAAGAAAATGAAGAGCCACGATAGGGGCTTCATAAGGACTCTATTGAAGGGGCAAGGCAGAGGAGGCGCTTTATGAATATCAGAGAAGAGGCATGATTTTGCTGAGAATGGCTGAAGAGAACGATGAATAACAGTGTATGCCATCCAATATTTAAATGAAAAAAACTATAAAAAGAAATAAATTGCAAATGAAAACCAAGCAGTCAAACAGTTTAATTTCCTACCTGGTTGTATTTGGCATTGGCCACGTGTTTGGTTTCCATCCTGCCGTACTGAGGAGGCTTGCAGGAGAACTCCACGAAAAGTAGCAGCTGTTCAAAGATGGCTGGGTACATGACCTGCAGGTTCTCCGGGCCCACACAGATGGCCTGCAGCAGGGAGGGAAGGGAGGAACAAACACTGCTGACATCCACCACGGGACTGCATATTGCATAATTTAGCAGACTGACACATTCTTTCCTGGGCTGAGATGATACAAAATGGGAAGAGATAACTAGCAGGGAGAGTAAAGGCTTTCTCAAAAACACTGAATTCATAGTATAATGCGGACAGTTTAAGATGACTTGGTTAAACAAGCAATCTAAAGACGTCACCTTGGGCTTTGAGAAATTGCAATGGGCACCTTTTACCAATTTCTGACATTTCAAGGCTGAATAAATAAAGTTATCCGAATAATCAAAAATGGAAAGGAGAAAGCGAGAGGAAAGACAACACAGGTCCTCCTGCTGGATTATTTTGCACATATTTGACACCACTAAATCAATGTGACACTCCACTCTGCTCTTATTTAGACGCGATTTTGCAGGCTGTAAAAATGTGTTGTATTTGACATGTGAAAAGCATCTTTGACACCAAACATTTTAAAATTTCCTTTCCCACCTTCTGCAAAACATCCAGCGCAGTGAGCACAGCTTCCTGCAGGCTGGTGAGTACTGCCTCAGTGTAGGAGGGGAGGATGAAGGGCGAGGCATCACTGCTGATAGGCACAGACACAGCCCCATGGAGGATGACCCCTAGCTTTTTCAGATCCTCCATACTAAAGTTGGCTTTGATGTGCTGGTAGAGTGCTGGGAAAATCTGGATCAATGCTGTGAGGAAGGGCTGGCTAGGTATGAAGGACAGCTTCTCCGTCGGGCCACTGGGCGGCCTTGTGCTGTCCGTTCCTGTTCGATACCACGTGTTCCACGCAGACCACCACAAAGCCGAGTCCTCTAATGCCGACTCCTCCCCTGGTGGAGGTGCCTGCAGCTCAGCACCGTTGTACCGCGTCAACCGTTCGACTAGCGAATCCGAACGCACCAGGGGTCTCCCAGGGCCTGATGCTGACAGGGGGTCGATGAGCACAGGGGGGACGCCCATGGCGGCGAGTGCGTCACCTGCTTTGTCTGAGTCTTTAACAGGTGTAACAATCTGTAGGATCTCTTGAAAGCTCTTGAGGGCAGCCAGGGAGACCTCGTTGTTTTTGCTCAGAGCAGCCGACTGAATGTGGTTCAGCAGCACCTCCCAGGCCTCGAAGAAATCCCCTGCAGATACACAGCAAAAAGATGGCACAGTGTGAGGCTGCCAATTAGCAGCATGTGTCAACTGGAAATAATTCTGACATTTAGCACTTTGATATGTGAGGTTTCAAGCCAACATGAGGTAGCTAGTAATTCAAAAGAGCCACATAGCCATAATAATGGTCACAACTGGAGGCATATAAGCCTTTTACCACTGTGCCCTGACATTTTGAATGTCGTACAACCATCCTAGGTTGCCCATTTGATGATCTGCAATTGCCAGACAGTCATTTATTATAGCTATGTTGTATGTAGGAAGAGCAGTTTTCATGTTGGTGCTTTTATGTGTAGTATGCTGGGAAGTTGTTGTATGTTATGAGCCACTTCTTGTAATGAGTGAGTCGAACACAGTTAATGAGAAGCACATGTTCTATTATTCATATCTCCCTGGAAAATTAATCCTGTCCACATGAGGTGTAACTAAATGGGAGGCAGTATAACAGGAAAAACAGCCAGGCTGTTTGTGAACTATTCCTACACTGGGCATAAATTTATCAGTATGTTTCAGTATGTATGTCAGACATACTGAATAACACAAAACATTACGTGTGGGCTCACCCAATTGCTGAAGGAGATACCGTCTTGTGTTAAAAATTCGTGCCACCCCTGCTAGCGTCAGCACCCACGTCTCTGCCCACTGTTTTTCAGCAGTATCGCGTGAGTGGTGGATAAGGATGTTCCCACCACCAGATTCAATCTTCTCTTTGTCTGCTGTGGTGGATGATGTCCTCACACAATCTAGCAACTGGAACAGTACCTAAAGATGACACCATGATATGTAAATCAGCAATAATTTTCATTTAAAAGTGCCAGAAAATGTGCTTTTTTTTTTGGTATATATAACATTGTTGAGAACCTTCTCCAGTGTAACGAAATCTAATGACAAGGACAAATTCCAGCATGTTACCTTCCAGACCACAATATGCCATGTTGGCTGCTGCAGCAGGGTTCCGTGGGCGGCGATGGTGGAGAACAATGTTTGCCCAGCGCTTTTACGCACAGCAGGCCGCGGGTCGACACACAGCTCTCCCAGCTTGGCGTACAGGCACAGCCACAGGCAGTCAAAGGGAGGGGCGGGGTGGAATGGCCTGTTGAGGGTCTCTCCTCTCTCCTGAGCCTGCTTCTGTAGTGCCTCCTCCTCCCTCTCAAGCTCCTGTGTGATGGCTTCACCCCTTTGGAAGAAGTAGTCCGAAATGTTCCACTGTGGGCAGAAAGGGAAGTGGGAATGGAGAATGGGGGTGTAAATTGAACAGGAAAGTTGGTAAGATGCTTCTAGCGGTTAGGCTATCTATTACAATAAAGTAATCTCTGAGGAACTGCCACACCTCAAGAGAAATAGTACAGCAAACCAACAGATCAATATCAGGTTTTTCATGTCCTGAATACTCTATGAAGCATCTATAAAATGTCAGTGGAGCAGTGAAGTGCTGGTAAATTAGATAAAATCATACAAAAAAACAAAAATGGTACATTGTAATTGTTTAATCACACTAAAAAATACCATATTTGTATTGGAAAATTAATATTTCTGTCATTGTTTCACATCTGTTAATTTACCAGTTAGACCTAATCATTCTATGTGTGGCCTCTCAAAAACTCTTGTTGAACAAAAGTTACATTACGCAAGAGCAGAGCATTCACCATTTTCATGACTACTGCCTGCGGTTTCAGACAACACTTGAAATAAAACCCTACAGCACAAGACATCTGCAATCTCACCAGTAAGCCAATGGATGTGAGGCTGATGTTTAGCTCCTGGTTCTGCAGGCCAAAGCTGCCGGCTACATCCACTACGATCTGGAGGCACGTGCAAGGCATGGTGGGTAGGAAGTCTGTCACCACCAACTGCAGGCACTGGAAGGCTGTTCGGATCAATGACTCACTGAAGGGGAAAGAGACACATGGCGCACTTCGGTTTAGTTTCTTAAATTGTTTGAAGTGTATGTGGATATATACAGATAATTAAGTCAAGTATTTGCATTTATCTTAAAACAAGAATTATCAGCAATAACACAAAAGCAAAATAAAATCTTCCTTTTGCTCTTACCCTTGATCATTGCGGATGGCTCCTATAACACCCAAAACAAGGGGCCAGCCAGGCCCCAGGCTGTCACCCTGGCTCTGTAGGATCTGCAGCACACACTCCAGCTGTTTCTGCCGAATGTCTGCATGCAGTACGTTGGACAACTCCTTCAGGGGGTTCAGCAACAGAAGCTGCAGCCGCTTGGGGATTAAAAGAGGGAGTTACTGATTGATTTGTTAAACAACAGTATATTCTTGCTTTGTAAATTATGCTATCGCAACAATGCGCTGCACTCTGCACAATACATATATTCAAAATCTGGCAGACAATAAAGTTATTTTATACACACCGTGTTTCACATATTGTGCCATTGCACTTAGGAATACAGCAACTTGCAGTGGCAAGCCCACACAGTAGAAAAGGCCTTAAAGAAATATTGTGCATTTCTGTGGGAGAGCTATTATGTTTATGGCTCTATGCCGTTCTATTAACCTCCACACAGTTCCACCGTCCTCTTTTCGATAAGCTTTATGCATTTCCCTTTATCTGTCTCACTAAGGTGAAGGTCATGGGCTCTGTGTTTGTGAAAGACAGCAGAAAGCGACTGTAGCATTTCTGTTTTTCACATTTTAAGCATTTGGCAGACACTCATCTGTTCTGACTTACAGTGTGACGGTGGAAGGCATTTCTCAAATGTCAGCACTATAGTGATACCCAGTAAAGACAAACCGTGCTTCTGTCTAACAAAATAGTCCAGTGTCCCTATGACGTTAATAAAATAAAGAAACCTTAGAAGCAATAAAATGTTGCTTTTGACTTAGTTTGTACTCAACATTGTCATACAACTGTCTAAAGCAGAACTTCATTTTTCTTGTTTTGTATTGTTGATCATGTGTTGATTGTGTTGTTTCCTACCTGATTTTGAGCTAGTGGAGGGTCATGTTTGTAGGCAAGCCCTGCTTTTATAAGCGCTGTCAAAGCCTCAGCCCCCCACTCTCTCATTCTGGAGTTTGGGTGCTGGCACACCTGCAGGACACATCACATACACAAATGCAGACACGTGCGCACAATGACAGATCTGACGCAAAAGCTGCTCAGAACAGTTTTTCCCAGCAGTGGTCATAGTGGGTGGGTGTGAAACAAGTAGGTGAAATAAACCACAAACTGTGTGATCGAGACTGGGATCCCCTGTGACAACAGATTATGCTGTGACAGACAGTGGTAATCATGGAAGTATGGATACACATGGAGAGGCCAGGCTGAGCAGAAACCAGTACAACAGTTTGGTACGAAACCTGAAGAATCCCACTAAAAACATTTTAGCTCATCCAAGATCACAATCATCCATCGTCATCAACTAATTACAATTTTTATGGCATCATACTTTTAAATTCTACAGGGGAAAAATAGGTTTGCACAAAGACAGACTGCTGAATGGACACTGTAGTTGTACTGCTTTGGAACTCATATGATCCATGTGTATCCACTTAAAGAATCACATTTTCATCACAGTTTTAATCACAATCTATATCTGTAAAAAAAAAAAAAAAAAAACATACATAAAGGCGATGCACATTTTCTTTGAAATATGAAAGCACTGAATTTGAAGAAGCACGCAAAGAAAGATACCCGGCATTTTTATCTAAGCATACTTTGCAGGTACAGCTTTAGATTCTGCTTCTTTGACAAATCAGGGCTTCACATTGACAAACGTCGCACAATAAGGCAGGATCAAACACTGATAGCGGAGCAAACGTAGTGTGGACACATTCTGACACTGCGAACTCTCAACTCCAACATGTAAATGTCAGATTGAGAGGAAAAGAGAACAGACTGGAATGTTGTGAGAGAGATGGGAGAAGCTGATGTTTATGGGGGAGAGAATCTGAGCTTACCTTCTGCAAAACAAACACGTGTGCAAAGAGAGGGGAGATAGATACAGAAAGTGAGAAGAAAACCTCCAAACACACCTTTATAGATACATAAAAGAGAATTTACAACTACAAAAAGTACATAGTGCACCCTATATCTGTTACAGTGAGTTCACACATATGGATACAAACAACTGGCAATATCTGGCCTCTAATAAGACTCTAGTTCTGTGTGCTGGGCTGAGCATGTCAATCTTTTAACATTGCAGAAACAGTTGTAAAAGCACAATGATGTTAAAGTTCTCAATCAGGCTGGCATTTCTGTCCTCTGACAGTACTGGAACAGATCTGGTACCAGCATCATTTATGGCAACTAGTTCCTGCCTGGCTGCAACTAGCTCTATACCAGTGAATTTTTATAAAGCTGACTCTTTCTCAACCCTCTTCTGTACTGTAGCTGGAATATTTTGAGTCTGTTAAGCTAAACAGGGGTCTCATTCACAGTGAATAGCACCTTGACCTCCTGCTGGCTCTGCTTTTAAAATCCATTTGTGTGAGCAGCCCATTAGTAGCTAATGAATGTGCAAATATACTAAACCAATCACATACTAAAGCTTTCAATAAAATGTATGAGCTAAAAAAAAATCATGCACTTCAGTCTAGCACAAATTATGTCCATCACTCAGAATTTCTAACAAACTGTAACACAAATTAATAACTTTCACCTTTTCATTACTTTTAGACATTTTTCTTGTTCAAGTCTTAACCGCTAGACTGAAACCACTTGGAGAAACAATTTTATTTTTACTTAAGGGGTTCATGTGCTCCAGTCTCCATGGAAAAATGTTATTATTCAAGCCTCATGACTCGGTAAAGTAATCCAAAAGGGTGAAAGGGGCAATTACATCATTCTGACATTCTTTTAACTTCTGACATTCATTATTTTGAGAGATTTGGCGGAAATCTTCAACGAGACTTCCAGTGAGACTATCAGCTGTGGGAAATTTATCAAGCACTAATGTAGCAGATCAGATTCTGTGTATTTGTATCACCTAAGGTAAAATGAAGTAACTTCATGTCGGATCAATGCATAACTAGAAAAATAAATTACATGTTCGAAGTGACAGAAGTTAAATTACTGTGCAACCTTCGCTGACAGAATTATACCTCATTTACTAAGAATTGTATCTATCTTCTTTTTTACTGCATTTGAATGAAATGCAGTCACAATGACGCTGTTTTATAAATACGAGTTTAGCTACACCTCGTTTGCTTTAGTTGTAACTAGAAATTACCTCCAATAAATGACCTGTCAGGGGTCTCCACAGGATCTCAATACGATCCATGTTCACTAGGCCAGTTTCCAGCAGCTTGGCAACCGCAAATAGAGACGGTTCCTGAAATATGTGCAGTAACAGAAAAGTAGACAATTACTGGACACCTTGTATACCAAATGCAAGATCAAATAAAATTTTATGCGATTTTAACAAAATCATATGAAAAAAATTATCCTGAACATCAGTGAAATGCAGAATCTCTTTACCTTGTTATTTCCATAAGCCATTTCCATGGCTTCCAGAGAGAGCGAACAGAGAGCATTGATCAGGTGATGCAGGGACACATCATCCAGGTACCTGGACCACAGAAAAAGAAGATATTACAGATAGATCACATATACATATTTCACTTGATATTAAAATGCTGAGAAGTCAGATTTGAACACGTAGTATTCTTTACAGCGTTTTTAAAGATATCTATTTAAAAGCTTCAGAGTAAGTAATTGGAGTTTCTATACTGAGTGCTCATTCTCAGAGATAAAACATCGATCCTTACTGGGAGCTCTCAAATAATCTGGACAGGATGTTGGAGATGACGGGCAGGTCTGTCATCACTGCTGTGGTCAGCACCTGTTTAGGTTAAAGACACAAACACAGACGCTTAGATGATCCCTTTAAACAATGAGCTGAGAAGCAAAGAGTACAATGCATGCTAAATACAGAGCTTATATAGAAGACTCACTGTACTGGGTCCCTCCACTGCTCGACCAGGCTTCAGGGCACCACCCACCCCTGGCTTAAGCCCCAGGATCCACACTAAGTGCTGGGAGAGAAAAGTGAGAAGATGAAGGAGAGTTGGAATATAAACTAAAAATCACATCAACTGAGAAGGTCACGACTTGTACACCAACGTGCTGCTAGATATTTGTTTTTCCTCACACTTGATATGAAGATATGCAAATGAGAAATTTGCACAAAGCAAAAACACAAACAAAAAAGTATTAAAAACAAGCAACATAATAGAATTTCATAGTTTGGTTTATAGGAGCTATTCTTTGGAGGTCATTTCTTTCCTGACAGACTGTGCAAGTATACATTAACGCATGTATAAATGTAATGGATATTATACAGTATATGGCTTGTCTAATTAGTTATGGCTGTGTGCGGCTACAAGTTAATGTGTGGTACTAGCTGGTTGTATTACCTGAAGTGTAGCCAGTACCAGCTGCCAGGAGGTGCCCAGAACTGCCCCGTGGCAATGTGCCAGGTTCAACAGGGTTCGCATACACTGGATGTTCTTGGCAGTCAGCTGACACAGGAACAGTTATAATACAGCACATTTTAATGCAAACATTATTAGGCATTTAGCTGACACACTTGATCAAAAACAGACCACTAAAATAGTAGAAAAAGCTAAAAGGTTCTGTTTGTCTATAATTATAATCCATTAGTCATGCAATATGATATCGGTCATAACTATATGAATTGCAGTTACAAACCGAGGGAGGGGGAATACATGAGCGCAGCGTAAAGCTAAAAAAACACAATATATTAACATTACTATGGGGAAAATTCTGACTGCAGCATCATTATTCCAAGTCAGGGTCAAGGTCACTGCGCATGTATTTTGAAATGTTATTGCCCTCAAGGGAAATTAGACTCACAAGCATGCCTGACGTGCCTGTGTTAATAACCGTTGTCCCTTACCTGAACGGTGCCTTGAGAAAGAAAGCGTCTGTTTTTATGAGGGTATTATTAGTGGGTGTTGTGCATATTATGCATATTAATAACACCAACAGCCTGGTAAACAAATAGCTTCGCTTTTACCTGAGTATGTGTGTAACTGCTCAGAGAAACCAGCTCAGATGGGACTGCATTTTTGTGAATTAAACATTTAAGTGATTCTGATTCAATGTAGATAAAATATACTATATTGATTACACTGTTTTATGGTATATAATCAAGTATTAAATTAATAATTACAGGATTGAATTTAGTGTCACTCATGTCATCGTTCAGGGTTTGATTTGTTTAGCTGTTTTTCTGGTCTTGACTTTGGTCTGGAGCCCATTTGGACTTTGTCTTGACTTGGCGCCACTTACTTTGAATTTGTCTTGTCCTGTATTCGACTTTTGTGGTCACGACTAGAGTTCTGCTTTAGAGAGGGGGTATCCTCTCCAACAGCTACAGTTTGGTTTCTTTTTGCAACTATTGTCGCTTTACTAGTAGATTATTGTTTGTATAATTGCAAGCCTTCTTTCTGGAAAACTGCTATATGAATTAAAATGTTAAATATCAAGTGTAACCATTGAGTCTTCAAAACTGTGTGTATGTGAATGTGCGTCCTTACCACCACAGTGCCCTGGGGCTGGGCGGTGAGTGGCTGCCCCACAGCCACCACCTGCTGATGGGATTCACTGGAAGGGCTGATAATCTGCACACTCTGGCCCTGGATCGAGTAGGCTGTGGAGAACAGACCCAGACAAACACATGTGCGCACACACACACGCACACAAAAACACAGGAGTCTAGTCTTTCCATGGGGCTCAGTGAAACACACAAACAGATTTTGTAACAAGCTTACGACATGCAAGAAAAGCTTTCTTAATTAACTCCAAGGCAAACATCCATCGTGAGTCGAGACCCAATTTGCCAGCTTTATCTCTACAAGCTGATATGCAAATAGTGAATGTCTGAGCAGTTGGTTTGAGAGCAGCTGTGTGTGCACGTCTACATTCCCCAGACACATTCTCCTTGGTGTTTCTAATTAGAAGCCACAGTGAAAAGTTATGGATTAATGCAATAAGAGAAGGGCAACAGGGACAGGCAGAATGCCAACAGTTTACATGTTGAGCACATCTAACCATACAGGAGATCAGAAGTGCTCATTAATATAACAAACTCACATGACTGGAGGCCATCCTCAGGGTGATAGAGGGGGGATTTGTAATGGTTTGCACTGTTTTCCAGGTATTTCTGATTGTATTTGTGCATGTGTGCAGGTGATCAGATCAGACTTGCGAGGTATAGCTTACATTATTATCTCCATGTAGCTTTAAGTGGCAACTGCAGACTAATACCTTTGCTGGAGAGGTTGGCGGTGTTGCTGCTGAGAACAGTCAGGGCGTAGTGTGGTGGCAGAGAGGCCTTGCAAATAGCCGTGATGAAGGCATCACGAGGTGTCACCAGGCCTAGACGTCCACACAGCGAGGCCATGGTCAGCTCCGCTTTCAGGATGTTCTCTGTGGCCGTTTCATCAGTGCTGAAGACAGAGGAGGACAACAAGGGAAGTAAGAGAGAAGACAGAAAAAGTAAAAGTAGCCTGCTACTCACAGTGGTATTATATGTTCTCATGTCATGTGTATTGTGGCATTAAACAAGTAGTAATATCTTAATAAATGCCATTGGGGGTGATTCACACCTTTATTCAAAGGAAGATGAGATTATTTAACACAGAGGAGAAAAACAAGAAAATGTGTGACATATCCAGACTCAGTCTATATATTTTTAATTGAAAATAGCAAACTTGCTAGTAAACTACATTTTTTAAACTGCTACTTTAAAAAAATGCTTTTATATTATAGCACATAGTCTCCTAAATCATTCGGTCTAAACTGCACTGTATGGAAACAGTTCAAATCCAAGTTAACCTCCTGTGGAATTTTTAGTATTGGAGCACAAAATAAAACTTTACTCACTCACAATACACAGCGCCAACTGTTTTGCATACTATGTAGGTGATTTTTTTTTCTTATGTGTAGCATAAGGTAACTCTCTCTCCTACTTGAATCATTGGTTGTAAACACATAACACGACTGCTGACTACAAAACATCCCTCCCTGAACAGGCAGTGGGTGTATTTACCTGGCATCCAGCAGCAGAGACAGAGCAGCCAGGAGACCACACCAGCAGGCACTGACCATCTCCTCCCACACCAGGTGGGCTCCTGGGACAGAGAAACAGACTATTACTGGCTTTATTCAGGAAATATTTCACTTCAGTTTGGACAGTACCACTTGGACGACATCCATTTCTTATACGTTGTCTGAAAATGTAAAGATATACATGCATAATCCCGACCACCAGGGGTCATAGAAGCTCTACCACCCAGGATTCTAACTGGTTGGACAATCAGGCAGTAAAATACATATTTTATAAATACATTTGTACAGTTTGCACAAACCCATAAATCTCCCTCAAAAATGCTGCTTTTTAGTTTGCTGCACCTGTTCAAACTACACCTCTACTTCTCTGTATATATTTAATTTGACAGTTTTTTTCAGTACAGGATTTTCTTCTTCCTTACACTTTCCCTCTGATCATTCTCACCAGGCTGTGGCTTCCACTCCTGGTCAGGGTGCGCCTCCCTGAATTCAGCTGCTGCCTCCTCCTCCACGGCCAATTCTCTTTCAATCATCGAGGTGATGCCTCTCACCAGGTCAAGCAGAGCACTGAAGGCCACCGACATGGCATAGCCCTCTGGGATGGATGGGGGCTCAACCTTGTCCAGCATCTCTAAACTGGGGAGAAAAGGGAAAGAGGAAAAAAGGTGAGTTAAGTGTATGTGTTAGCATGAAGTTTCCCCCTTTAATTTCTTGTCAACATTGAATACTGGTCAACTGAATTTAACTTTTCTGACAATAATTTTCAAAAAAAAAAAAAGACTCATGTTAAAGTGAAATAATATCTAATTTCAGTTAATTAAAATATAAAGAGTAAAATAACTGACTGCATAAGTATTCACTTAACTTGGGTGTATACTTTTATACTTTTTTACTGAGCCTCACCTCTCTCTAAAGCTACACTCCATCCCGCCTTCGAAACTACCAGCAAGAAACCTAATTACAGCAAATACACACCATTACTGCCTGAGAGGATAATTTAAACAACACGTCTTTGTTAGAGGAAGGCCTCTGGCTAATGTGACTCCCTGTATTTTAAACCTCACTTCCCTGTGAAATGCCACAGACTAATGACAATAGTGCCTTTGATCTCTGCCTGACTACGATCCCCTGCATTTTGGGGAAAAAGTCTTTATCACTGCTTGCAGAATACAGCTTAACAATAATCCTGCAACCTTACTTATATTTATGCTACTTTGCAGCATAGAATAGGTCATTCCTACAACTGTTCACCTGCTCTGAGTATGAGACAAGAATTACATATTTGTTGACACACTGAAGACAATAAAGAAAGGGAAGTCGGAAAGTGGAGCTTTTTGAAGCATAAGCAGTAACAGTTCTTACTATGTCGCCTTGGCGCTGCCCTGAACACTGACAGTCATAAGAGGGATCCAGGTTCCACGGTATTCAAACGCTGCCTGGGTGGTCAGAGTGCCGCTGACTCCTCCTGTCCCTGGGCCGCCTTGTGCTGTGCCCTGAGCCCCCAAACCTGACCCACCTAGAGAAGAAATCAAAGAGGAATGAGGTACGGGAAGAGTGCACTAGTCAGAAAGGTGATATAGAATGAGAAAAAGTACTATAAATGACAAAAGGTATATTGATCACATTTTGAGTTTTCTTATCAACCACGATATGTACGTTTAAGATAATATCTTTATTCATTTATCTCACAGATCTGGAATTCACATGCATTTACACACATCTTTTTGACATCTACTGTACAGAACTTTATATATGGCTTAATGCTCCGTGAAAACAGCTTCAGGAATCCTGAACATTTTTAATTCTAAAAATCAGTCAACTGACCTGCAGGTGCGCTGACAGCAGCAGCGTTGCCCACATTGGGGACAATGAAGAGAGACTGGATGAAGGATCCCAGGGCATTGACAATGTCTCTGAATACCTTAGTGGAGTGCTGTTTCATGTCGTATGACTGGCAGAAAGAACTGAAAAAAGGAAAGAACTCTGAACTTTGTGATACCAGATTAGACACAACAACGAATCGGCCAAATGAGTGTCTGACATAGTGCAGAACTACAATATAAAAATGTCATTCTAAGACAGTTCAGACTCTGCTTGGCTCAAGCTCAGGTGTATGCTATCATGCTCTACTCAGATTTCATCAGACTAAGCTATACTGTCAGACTGTAAGGCTCAACATCCATCAGGTTCACTTTGTCAGTCTCTGTTATACATAGTAGCTGTTAACTACAGTAACTTAAAATAATTTTGCATGTTAAATATTGGCATGATAACCTGAAAATATCATCTTAATGTTGCACAACCATAAAGATCTGTCAAATTTCACACCAGTCTAAAAAGTTAGCAGACACTTTATCAACAAATAGATTGTGTCACTGACTAATTACTAATAGAACTGTGCTAGTGTCACAGTTAGAAATCTTTTATTCCATTTAAACCATTTGTAGTCTGTTGATCTGCTAAGCTTAGCTTCTGATGTTTTGTCTAACAGTAGACAATGCAATAATTACAAAAATATTAGGTATCATGACCAGATAAATTGCATTGTTTGACTTCTAATTGAGGATTCATTATGGAGTGATTGCCGGCAATATTAGGACCAATCCCAGTTTTTTGATCAGTGCATGTGTACAAGATAAGGTAATATGTAACCAAGACAGGAAAAGCAACATTTTAAAGTTCTGAGTCTCCTTATTTGAAAAGCGTACCATTTTTTTTAAAAAGGTTATTTTTACTTACCGTAATAAATGAGGCTGCACACATAGCCTATGGACAGATTCTACAGCCACTGCTCTCAGCCACTGCGGCTTCTCCCCATCCAAAAACTTCACCAGCAGAGACAAGAAGATCTCACATTCAGTCACCTGCAAAACAAACATACACATATAAGACTGGGAAAAAAATTTGGCCAGCTAAACAAAGACAGACTGTCAGGCAAAATCCCTGAATCCTTTCAGGCTTTGAGGAAGCTATTCTAGGGCGCACAATGTGCGGGTTCTTCTTCATAGACATGGGCAACAAGACAAATTTCTATCTCAAGACTTGAAAGAATACCGCTAAATGAAAACAGCTGCAATGCTGAATTACTCAAATGCAGCTAAGCTCATTAAAGTGCCTGGTGCAGAACTAAGACAAAACTACTGCGACGCTAATCCAATCCTAATCAGGCCAGATCAATTAAGTGTATCAGCTCTGTGCTTGAGCAAATCCCTCAGACATGAATCATCCATCGGACAGGGGTTTTGGCCTGTCGACCATCACTGCAGACTGGTCCCTTACCAGTAAGCTGTAGAAGTGCTTGATGAGGACTGAGACCACCCGCAGCAACCTCATGCAGATGGGAAAGTAAGGTTTCTCCACAGGGGCAGGTGAGGCGGCGCTGCTGCTGCCCTGCCGGAACTTGATGTTGGGGGAGAAAAGCTTGATGACAAGGGGACACACTCTTTCCTTCAGCAGGAAACTGAACTCCTGGTGCTGAGTAGGAAACAAAAAAAAAAAGCAAAGGACATTGGGATAAGATCGAGCATAGATCAAGATTCATTATTCATTGAAGACCATTTTGGATCAGTGCACTAAAGCGCATAACTGTGTCCGTAACATCAACCACAACATTTTAAGAATGTGTGCACCTGAAGGAAAACACCAGGGAAATCATTCAGAACAGATTCTAGCAGCTCCAGGCCAAATGTCCGGGTCATCTCTGTCATCCCCACCAGCCAGTAGGGGGCATCAGCATTCACCAGCTGGCACAAGTCCTGCAAGAAGGCACACAACAGAATTCAAAACAATGGAGTGTTCAGTCCTTACAGTGGCTGAAACAGTACATTCACTGAGCTCTGCTGGGAGGATAAGCATCATCACACAAATGTACAGCGTGGGTAAAAAAAATAAATAAATAACATGAGACTTAGACACAAGGGACCATTGAATCACTTTGCGCTAATCTGTGTTCATTGCAGAATTAAAAACTATTAGTTCGTTCTTATTTTCAACAAAATCCAAGGTAATAAGGCTGCCAATAATATTAGTTTTGAATTTCTTATCTCTAGATTACATATGAAGAGATCATGAGCAATGTTTGAAAACCAGCTTAGTTAAAAGTTCCACAGAAGCTGATGAAAGAAGGGCATGTGTGGAGGGTGATCGCCTCCTGGTGGATGTACCTGGAACAGCATGTATGCATCCTTCGCGCTGGGTCTCAGAGTACTAACGGACCTCCGGTTGGTGTTTCCCTGGACAGGAGGAGGCTGCTCCACAATGCCTTGAGGTTAAATACAATTAATATATTACATAATAAAGCAACTAAGTGAGAATACAAGATTAAAATGAGTTAAATCTGTGAGAATTTAACTGTGGCTTTTAAGTTCTTTGAATTTATCTGCAAATATTGAACATCCCTTTAATGCCACAGTGAACCTCCCCTCACTATATAGATTGGGCATTTTCTTCAGACAACATCAATGCCGTCTAACCTTTAAAACGCTCATCCTCAGCCACCATCCTCTCAAACACCACAGTGACGACCTGTCTGACGGTGGCAGCTGCTGTGTTGTTGGTGATGTTGTCCTTGGTGAAGTGGAGGCGGAAACACAGGACAATAGCCTGGGCAAGGAAAAAACAAGAATATTATATATATTATAAACTGAACCCAAGTGAGTTTCTGCTTCAGATGAGGTCCATCTTTAAGAGAGGTAAAAAAAAAATTTATTTCGCCTTAGTTATTCTAGGTCCAAGTATCTTCATGTAGCAAAAGGGTGTCTTTAAAGTTTTGTTTCTCAATATATTAACGAGAAGTATGATTTAACAAGAAGATAGTTTACATAGTTTGACTATGAGTTAAGACGCTGCACACACTGAAGCAAAGATACCACACATCAAAAATGCTGGGTGGAATAAAAGATAAATAATACAGAGAAGATGACTCACTAAGGAAAATGAGTGACTTACATTGATATCTGCCAGTGTTGAGTGTGTACATATAGCATAGATACAAGAGTGAAGGACATATGTATATACTGTATATTAACAGTCTGTCTGATACATTGCTGTGTCTGCCTTGTACCTTTGAAAGTACTTCATCGTGTACAACTGTGTTGGTCGTTAGCAGGACCAGGACCGTCTGTAGAAGTTTCAACTCCTCCAAACCATTTTCCATCAGCTGCCACAACATGTTGATGATGTTCCCCGCCGCCGCCTGTTATGTACACAAGAACTCTTTAGAGTGAAGCACTGATCTTTATCAAAAATGTGTTTGTACATCTTCACTGCTGTGATGATGGACACACACTTGTGGCTGAATATGGGAGGCAGTCCCAGAATTACTAACTTGTAACAAAAAAAAAAAAAAATCAAGTGAGAGTTCAGCCTGAAGTCACTGCCCTCAATCATAGACGCACATAAACACACACTTGTGGGCCCAGCTGGTGGTGCCTGCTTAGGGGTCACAACATCAGAGTTCAAAAACAACAGATCTAGCTGCCAGTTAATGTTGATGTTGACCGCAAGTGACACTACATGTCCTTCCTTGGGTCAAGCTGTCCACAATAAAACTACTCTACATGCATTCCGCCGTGAGCTGTTTTTATTTATACTAACTGGCTGGAGTCACAGGTGAACTTTTGACTTCCATCCTTTGCAAATAACATTGATTTATATTATCAGTGAATCTATTTCATCTGTCAAGTGTTGTATATGTATGTTCTATATAATATTTTTTATTTCACAGCTACATTCAAGATACTTCAGGATTTAACCTGGCCTTTTCTCTTTGTGCAGAGATTTTATTCTACATTGCAGCTAACAGTTCTATCGGGATGCAGTTGGTGTTTGCCTCAAAGTTAACTCAGTTCTTGAATGTCAAAGAATCATTCAGTGACAACAACCTTGTTTTCTGTCACATTTTACCATGCAGAAATGTTTTTGCTTTGTTTTTGTAAAGGTTGATGGCAGGATTTTGAAATGCTGACAGTTTTGTTCTTGGGGTGATTCGCACCATCAGATGTCGTTACCGGTGCCATCAGTCAGAAGTAATTCAGTGTCTGTTCTGTCCTATTACAGTATTTCTTTTCAAGACATTTAAACAGATTTCTCTCTTTTCTCCAAGGAAACAAAATGACATTTGACTATCGCTGCATTCTGTCTACATGACAAAATATATTTCAGGGTTCTCTCCAGTGGCACCGCAAGAATCAGAAAGAGGTTTGGCTTTGTGTTTTGTGGCCCTCAGCTTATAAATGCTGATGTACAGAGTATGAGGCAGAGTGCAGCTTGCAAAGAAAAAGAGACAAATACAATGTTGTATAGATCTGAAACGTGTGTTTCGTAGAATATGTGAAGTGTGTGTCCTAGATGTTTCTTGGGTCTAAGTGTGACGACAGCCACTCCAAGACAAGGACAAAGAACTCTAGAAGAGGGTGAAACTAAACAAAGACAAAGTGCAATCTTAAACCGCAAAAGAAACTCTAAAACTTCAGACTTGCTGAGAAAATCTGCTTCATATACCTACAGGAAAACTACATTTATCATCGCCAGTGTCTTTGAAGATAGGCAAAAATGATTTATCATTCTATTATATGAGGATATTTTTTATTTGTTTCGTATATAAATGCAGACAATAAAAGTGTAAGCAATGCTAAAATACCGCACTGGGCTCTGGGAAATTGAGATGTGCCTTTTTATAAGATATTTTCTAATATGTTATAGCTCACTGATTATTCAGAAATATCTTTAAATAATAATTTGGATCTGTAAAAACACAGATGTGCTTAGTATGGGCTGAAAAGAGACTTGATTAGGATGACACCATGTAGCCTGTCAGGACATTTTTAAAACACATCCACTCTGGTAGTGTAGAACACGACAGCTCCTCTTCCAAAAGAACAGCCTTTGAAACTTATTTTGGTATAATGAAACAAATGACTGACATTGAAATATAGAAAGCCGGGGGTAGCTCAATAAGCCCTTAATATCAGTCTTTTACTTTTATTAACAAGGCAGCTCTGCAGCTCCAGAATACCAGTTTGGAAACAGCTCTCATCTCAGGTCTGACATCAGCATCGTTGTTAAAAGGGCTCAAAATCACTTCACCCATCACATAAGCTTATATAAAACTACCTTTCCATTTAAGAAGTTATTACAGTCACCAATTTCCTAAGACGGATACCTTATTTCACCTTGTTGTTCAGGTTCGTTTAACTGCCACTGCTCATACAGATCACGTAAAACTGTGCGAGCAGCTTAGTAATACATTTTCTAGGCCAATGGTTTCCTCAAATGCAGAAATTCTGTAGATGGCTCCATGAATAGGAGTCATGGAAGAGGGGGTTGGTGCCTTTTAGATGTAGCCAGCAGTGACAGGAATTAATTGGCCGTTCTAATATTTACATTGTCTGATTGGTTATTGATGAGTTGCATTGATCTTTATTTACTACCCCTTGGGATATCAAAAAAGGTGGCTTAGGTGGCAGGTGAACTTAAATTTGTGTATGTGTACACTGAAAGTGGACACAGAACCCTGAGGTCTTTATCAATATACACTTATTTGATGGCTGGCAGTTGAAAATGAACAGTAGCTCACAACCCATCAGATCCAAACGGTGCTAAACTTTGGTACAAAGCAAGATTGACGAGGACAAAACAAAAACCAAAACAATGTTTTTTATACATTCTGTTACCTGAAGCACACAGCCCATCTCAAACTCTATAGAGATGTTTTTTTTTTAAAAATTCCTGTTCTCTAGAAATTTCTTTTCTTAACGCCTACAAGGGAACAACATTCTCCACAAGGACATGAGTATTGACTTGGCACTCTTGGAAATGACAGTCACCTTGTATCATTTGTAAAGTGCAATGACACATGGTGAGGAATCCCGATGAGAGCAAAGACGTCTTACTGAGCTGTTAACAAACCAGCTCACTAAAAAGAAGACTTCAATAATATTTTACAAGACTAACAAAATGAATAACGTGCATGAAGAACAGCCCAAAAGCATAATATATTGGCAATCACACTACTGTTTTTAATGAATTAGTGCAATATTTTTAATGTATTTTTGTCTAATTCATCTTACATTATGCTCAACTTTAATGTGTATACATCTAAACTCTGAACACAGGTTTTCATATAGTGTCAGTATGTATGCAGCAGCATTTTAAATGCCCGGCCAGCTCATGGTACTCACCTCAGATACCACCTCATGGGACATGAGTCTTTGGATGGCAGCCAGACACAGCTGAGTGATCTTTGGCTCTTTGGTGCCACAGCCCATCAGAAAAGGCTGCACAACCTCTGAGCTGTTCTCCTTCAGTGCTGGAGGAAAAGAACACAGATAAAGACTAAACATCTCTGTAGATTTTTTTTTTAATATATGTCCACAGACACAACTTGCGAAGCGAAACACATTTCAGGATGTAATGGAAGACGCTGCCATGTGATTCACTTAATCACATATAAACTAAATAAATTAACGAATAAAATGCCTTCAAATCAATGCAAAATATTAAAAATACAGGTGCAAAACACAACATAACATTTTAAGACTCATTTTAGATTTCAACATTTTAAAGCCAACATGGATTGTTTTGTTGTGTTGTGTAATCAGCTCACATTGAACCATTGAGTTGCATCCATCTACCTATATCAGTATCACCATCGTTTTGGTGTTTCTCCAGTGATTTACACCTGATTAACAGGTTTCGCCATTCAGCCTTTTTATAACTCACTAAGCTCTGTGACAACTAGCAAATCCAATACAGAAACAAAGACAAATGGCCCTGTCAGCAGTGACTTGGTGTACAGTTTACAGTCACAGAAGGGCAGCTGGATGTAGACAGTCATCAGTGGAACTTAGAAAATGTCAACAATGTGTCAACTCGGCAAATGCTACCAAAAGCTGGACTTGTTTGTCAAGACAGCACTGAAAATATTTTCAATTCGAGTCTTGCGACCATATTAATATACAGGCCTCATTCGTCTTTCAAACAATATGACACGATGACTTGTATTGTGGAATCCAAAGCTATTGGCATTTCTCACCACGGGCTGACTGCATACACAAAATAACACAATAACATCAAAATACAGCGGGCAATATCATTCTGCCGTTTGCTTATGCAGCCATGTACTTTAGAGGACAGCGACATTGTGATAACGTCAATGTGAACACAACAGCAAAAAGATTAAGTGTTATCATTAGTCATATTAACTGAAAATAAACTAATATAATCATGCTAAAGTTAAACAGCTCAAAAGAGATTGTAAACAAACTAATCTCCAATCATTTTCAAATTGGAGAGAGCAAATCACACCTCTCAGTTGTGGTTAAACAGCACCCTTATCACTCACCTGCCAGTATGTCTGTATTCCTGGCTGCAATGGTCTTAATCTTCACGATGCCAGACTCTGCGGCCTGGAGGAAAAGAGAGAGGGGGGGGGTTTGACATTTAGGTTACTGTTTGATGTAACATATCAAAAAGTGCTGATTACTACTGCTGGTGGTATACACAGTTTCTTGTAAAGATGGCCACAGGGGAGAAACAGGAAGGTATGGCTGCAGAGAAACAGGAAGGCTGGTGAATGTGCTAAGAATGGGCTTCAGCTTGAGAGGGATGTGCTAGGAGAAAGTGATTTCCCCAGTGAGGTGTCCTGCAGTGCTGAGATGCTAAGAAATGGAAAATGGGGAAGGAGGACTGTCAGAGAGAGAGAAGGAGCAAGAATAGGGGATGACATGTCGACAGACTTAATGCAACCTGTTCTGTGTTAGTGTGCGAAAAACACATCTTAGCAGTCAAAACTGAGGCTGTTCTTATCTCCCTACCACAACCGCAAGCCACAACAAGCCTGTCCAGATCTTCTCTGTTTCTCGCCAACCTCTGCTCCTCCTTTCCCCAGCATTCTTCCCCATCAGTACTCCCCTTACCGGTTCTACCTATTCTCAGTTTTACTCTACCTTCATCGGCTCTCCTTCTCTCCCCATCATTATCATAAGAAAACACCACTTTTAGCCCTACACATAACCTGTCTAAATTATGCAATGTGCTATTTTTTTCATTGTGTAAAAGGCCCAGAAGTGGCAAGAAAGAAGCAAAAGATGAACAATGGTAGTCAGTTAGTGTTGCATTCTGGAAAAATCACAGCATTTGACATTAGTAGTAGGACCAACATTCTCAACTGAGCGGCCAATGGGCCTGCATTACCTTGATGCATTTTTTATGGACTGACTACATGGTCTGACTACATCCTGAGTCTGCATGTGTTACAAATGACTGGAGCTTTGACTCCCTTCTCAAGAACTGCATCATCCCAAAGCGTCTGTAGAGAAATAAAGGATGACCCCAAATTCTAAACACCTTTTTAATTAAGTGATGATCTCTACTCTAACACGGTGAAAATGATCTTAGCAGATTAGTGAAAAAAAAAACAACAACACAACTTCCAACTCAGAAATTCTCTAAGTGTATGATATTAAATCATACTGTATTTACAACTGAGTTCCTTTGGATCAGACACGCTTGCAACCATGCAAATGCCCGGTACATTGAAGCAGCTGTAATATTTCATCAACAACATGATTGTATCACCTTAACATACCACTGGAACGGCCACAAGGTCGAGCCACTGTGGAGGTCAGCAATTAAAAACCTGCCAAACTGCCAGTAACCAAGCAACCACAGGTTAGTGGGTTGGGCTTTCCATAGAAACTGAACTGCCTATTAGCCTGCAGCTCCTTAAAAAGTTAATCTCTTTCAATGCTAGCCTCCCTCTTCTCCTTTGTTCCTCTAACAGAGCTGTAGGTCTGTACAGGGCACTGAGAAGCGTATTTTCAGTCCTGAATAACTGCAACCCTCCTGTTGCTACTTCTGATATTCCCAGTGGCAGAGCCCATAATATGCTGGAGCTATGAGCTATAAGTGAAAAGGCAAGAGTCAGAACTGCAAAGTCTAGTACACCCAATATCAGTCAATCACGTAAGTCATATAAGTCAAATACACCCACTTTGGCCTGAAGAGTTTCTGGCTGGAATTATTAGCTATTAAATGTATCAGTCAATTAACAGAACATTAATGCAATACTAAAAATCTGACACTATTTTGCGGGCATGTCAAAATATGACTCGCTGTTAGTATTATACTGTTAATTGAATGCTTACTTGACTTTAAAGTGTTGGTCATATAAAACAATGTATTTACAGGCATCACTTCTGGCTGGACAAATTAATAATTAAAATAATTGTGAGGACTTGTGCTTCTGGTTTTCATATATTTTTTCACCTTTGAACCTGTGATGCTTTACAAACAATTTTATATCACAACACATCTGCAACATGTATACCAGCTGACAATCTAGTTGACTAAAATGACTCACTCAGAAATTCTTCATCCTGTAGCACAAGGACAGCGAGAAAGATAGGAATTCTTTCTTTAATCGCAAAGATATGAGAAGGGTTTCAAGTCCCATTCAAACACTGTAGTTATGATGACAGAATTCTTTGTACCTATCAAAAGGCCAGGCTTTGCCACTGTACAGATGTATATCTAAAAGCAGAAATGAAATTAATTGCATGGTTGGGCTGAAGGACTACTAAAAGTATACGCGAGGATTGTTGACCCTGATGATGATAAAAAGTGATAACTTTAAGTTGTGATTTAATGGGATAAAATTCTCTGAAATCTCTTGAGGCTGAGGATTATGAGATGCATAAAAGCTCCTTGAAAAATAATTTTAAAAGTCTCACCTATCTACTGCAACTCCTGAAAATTCTGTTTTCCTCGTCGTAAAATCTGTGACTCAGTCAAGAAGAACCAGCAAACCAATAAATGCCTCTAATTAGTAGCAGATTGTGTTTCCTTAGTTCAGCCTCCAGCAGAACCATGTGCTCCAACTTCAAACCCATTACAAGGACTGCTCCCAAATGAAAAATGTCAGTGCTTTTGCACAAAACCATGGAACTCTCCACAGAGAAAATCTCCCATTGGGTGATTCGCACTGCTGACTGAAAAGTGTGAAATCTCTCTTTCCATGTAAACACATATTTCCACCTACTTCATAGAAAGTGCTGTTTAAGCTTCCATGTTCCTGAGATCTATTACTTCTCTTTGAAAAGTGTCAGCATTATGAAGTCACCACTGCCATGTGGAAGGAAATACCACCGTCCTGATGATGTCATTATGTACACAGAGCAGCAGCGGGGTTATTGTATAAAATATATCTTTCATCAGTCTTTCAGAAGAGCTAGAGTTTCTGGAGTTTTGTCTGTATTGTGAAGTAGTCATATATCTAAAATACTGCTCTGCTATACAATAAAGTTTCTAAACCTTATAATTTTAACTACAATAGAAAGGTGATTATTTTTATTTTGTTAGCATTCAAGCAGCATCTTGACAAAACTCATTAGTTACTGCATGATTGCTACAAAATCATTTTGTATATAGCACAAAATACTTGCCATAATCATCATGAAAGACTCTTGAGATGTGTTATTGATGGCCGCAAACATAACTGTTTCTCAGTTTTTGACCAAAATAAATCATAGGAACTGGGAAACTAAAGCCTCAGAATTTAAATTTACAATTTTGCTAATTACAGATTGATAAAATAATTAATTTCCCAAAATATAGTCATAACAAAATTAATTTCGGTGCATTTACTCTAAAAAAGACACATATTTGCCACCTTAATCATTGGTTACCTTTTAGCAACCAGTAATATAGCGATCATCTACATAATTTTAATATCAAGTCCAAAAACTGTACCAAAAAAGACAGGAATAACTGTGGCAGGCAGATACACTACATATCAGAAAAAATCACAACACTGAGTAGAAAGTAACACTAAATACTGGGTTCTGGGATCCAAGAAATGTCAGTGCCAAGAAAAACTAAGAAAAGATCAGGAAGTCTTCAATACTTTCAGTTCTTCTCAAGAGCCGTGTTTTTGTGGAGACCCTCAAAGCGGAACTGACCACGTCCACGAACCAGCTCATGTCTTTGAAAAGCAACATTAGTGAAGCTCATCACAGACTGACTTCCTTAGAAACATGCTGTGAGAGTGTCTAAACTCAGCAGTTTTCTGGAACTGACTTTGCATGTTGCGAAAAAGGGCTTATTCAGTCAGATTTCCAATGTCGCCAAATCATCCCTGCTTGTTGCTGTTACTTTGTGTCTGTGCAGCCTACATGACCTGTCTAGCAAATGAGTTGAGCTAAGCAGTCTATACAAAGGTTGCCCTTTCATTAATCTGCAGGTTTTCCCCCACACAAGCAGGCACATTTAACTGTGAGCTACATACAGGACCTGACTCATGTACAGAGAGTGGAGGGCTGGCTGGCTGATGTGGTTTCACTGACTGCAACTCAATGGAAGACGGGTTCTGAGTGTGATGTTATGATACAAAAAAAAAATCAATACGATTCTTCATGGCCGTTCTTAACCCTGAGAAACCACTGGCTGTGGTGCAGTGTCACTGTGGGAGATGAACTGAGAAATGGAAGAGGAGGAATTGGTGAGACGATTGGCCGGGAAAAGATGCCAGAGCTTTTTCATTCTTCTTTTGCAAGAGGCATACAACAATTTAGTATTTAGTTTTGTTAAGTTACCTAAAAACATGATTCTCTTAAAAAAAAAAAATGCAACTAAACCAATAAAAACTTGCAGAAAATGTAGGTAAGGCAAATAAAAATGCATTTTTTTCATATGACATGAAGGAGCTCTGTTAAATAAATTTAAATTCTTAATAGTCTACGTTGGTGGGCTGAAACAGCCAAACAATTAATTTAAATTCAAACAGTGACCACCAGCACTCAGCTTATTTGTTGCACAATAACATCTCAGCAAATATACCCATGACAGTCTGGAATGGAAAGGTTATTCGTATCACAACACCATCAATCAGAGCGTGAGTGAGCTCAGGTTGTGGGCAACATCAAAGAGGATCTCTGCACGGCTCTGATCCCTGAGGGAAGGATGCTGGTCAGGACCAGAAAACCTAGGTGATACTAAATCAATATTTGAAGCAGATGCTTCATAAGGCCCACGGGCGTGGGCCAACAAGCCGCCTAAGATGTGATATCAGCTGTAAGCTTTTTTTAATCTGTCATTTTGAATCATTCAGCACTGAAGTCAAGGGACTGAATCTGTAGTGAGAGGAACACAAAGGAACTGGAAGCACTTGCTGAGCTTTTTCTCTTTTTCATTTTAACATTGCTTTTATCCAAGGTGAGACCTGAGGTAAAACAAACCAAGCTGGTCTTGCCTGATATGCATGGCCCAGCTGAGCTGATTTCTGTCGCCACAAAAGCCCCACATGCAGTAGAGCATTTCATCAAATGACCTGTGTGACCACTGTTACATATGCAAGCAAACAGTGGACATGCTATACCTGGGAATTACAGGGAGTTAAGGCCGACTGAGATGGCGTCAGCTGAATTAGACAACTTTGGCAAACACCCGCCGTTCTCTGTGTGCATTTCCGTGACAAGTAAAATAATGGAATATAATATATACCCACACAGTCAGGAAATGCAATGCAACCAAACCATGACAGAGAGTGAATAGGGGTTGTGTTTGTCCAGTAATATCAGCCTAACACTTCAATTATGTTCATTATATTATTTCTTTATATTATAAGAAAATAATTACATTACAGATGTAAATGAACTGTGACCCAGCTCCATGGACTGCTGAACACTGAGCAAGTAAAAAAGAGAGCAGTATCTGGGGTGAAGTGGAGTCATGAAAGCTGTGCTGACTGTCTTCTAAGTGTGAATCTGGCAATACACATACTTCTGTAATAAGCCCCGTGAATGGACCTCCTTGTACTATTCTGCTCTCCAAGTAAGTCATTAAGTCATCAGAAATGTCACCCAGGCTGGAACACAACAAAGTTAGTCAGCAGGCACTAAGAGCACAGTAAGTCATTTCAAGGAATAAAAACAAAACGCTTGTATGAAATCGCTCTTGGCTCCGTCAATACTGGCAAGCCTGTTGTGAAACCAACTTGCAAGGTCAGATCCCAGACACATCTGTGGGGGTCTTCTATGACTAAAGTCCTCAAGCAAAACACACATTCTCTTTGTGAGGTGATGCATGTTAAAATATATTCTTTATCAGATGTTTGTTCACACAAATCACAAGAACTGGCTTCTAAGAAGGGGAATCTACGTAGCCATGCTAATATCATGTTTGGCTTTAAATGTGAAGCTTATACATGTATTTATGATTTCTGCAGCTCACTGCATATAATGGGTGATCACACAGTGCAAAGTAGGAGGTGTAAACTATTAACTAAACTATCATTTAATCCATTGTGACCTGAAGGCAGACATTTAAACACTCCTTTACATTTTAAATGAAGCTTCAAGCTAATCTTAATTGCTGGTTCAGCCACATGTGAAAATAAATGTAATCTCACTTGATCTATGGTACAGCCAGTCCAAACACTGGATCCAGTGAACGCATCTCAGAAATTACTTGATGCCAGTCAAAACAGGTAGCTAGATATGCGCTATTATGTAAATACAAACCTGAGCCAAATGAGTTTACTTAGCTGTTATCCAGTTTAACATAATTAACCAAAACGTGACACAAAAGCATTGGTTACTCCTGTATCTAACCGCCTAGTAGGTATGAAGGCCCAGCAGCTGACACAACTTTTAATTCAGTCGTACAGTAAGAGGACCAGTCAGTGTCCACAGCAGACAGCAGAGGCCCAGCAGTCGGTGGGGAAACAACCGAGTGTGTAAAAGCGACATTATTAGAGACATAAAAGCATATTAACAGACGGGACGAGCAGCTGAACACCGAGGCAGCGGCTCGGTGCAGCTAACTAGCCGGCTAACCTCTTTGACTGGAGGGAATTTCTTCTTGCACTCCATAGACAGAGACCGCAGGTCCGTCTGCATGTTCTCCAGCAATTTCTTCACCGCTTCGGGACTGCTCGTCGACATCTTTGACGGCGTCTTCGACAGAAATCTCACGAAACTTTAAACGTTAAGGAATGCGGGAGCGCAGTCGCCCCCCACCCATCCACCGGCGGGGATATAATCCGTCGCTACTTTATTCGCCTCCCTTGGAGAAAATAAAAACGCCGCGGTCCATTGACACGGTATCCCACTTGTGTGCTTCGAGCGGCCGTGCAGCAGAGCAGCGATGACACCGGCATACGGTCCCCCTCCTCAAAGCCCATTGACGTTAGCTTCACGGAGCAGCATCGTTAGCCGGAATATTTGCTTCTCTCGGCTGCTCACTTGGCGAAGAAATTTGCTAAATTGAGCAGTCTGCCATCAGCGGCCGTGTCAGCTCCACTTTCCTTCCCACAATGCTTCGGTGGACAGTGACACGTCACTCGGACTTCCGTAAACAGTGACGGATCGAGAACAACGACTGCAGCGACCCCTGCTGGACAACACGGACCCGGACAGACCGCAGACCACATATCTGGACCAGGTCTGGACAGTTTGAGTGGAAAACTGTTGGAGCATTTATGACACGTCCTTGACAAAGTGACGAGCTAGATATTTGGTTGCTGTAGTTCAGAATTTTGCTGCACAAACTGAACAAACACAATGATTTGTTCTTGCCGGAGAGCTAATGCAAAGGTTGGATTTAGATTAGAATAGATAGATAGATAGATAGATAGATAGATAGATAGATAGATAGATAGATAGATAGATAGATAGATAGATAGATAGATAGATAGATAGATAGATAGATAGATAGATAGATAGATAGATAGATAGATAGATTAAACCTTTATTAATTCCGCAGCAGGGAAACTTTCAATGTTACAGCAGCAGATAGAAAAAACATGCAAAAAAAAAAGAGCAGCACACAATGCACAAATATATAAATAGCTACTTTCTTCTTTAAGAGAAGAAATATAAAAGTTTATAGGACATATCTGTATTGTTCACATTTTTATTGCATGGTTTAATTGAACAATCTGACTGCAGTAGGAACGAAGGACCTGCAGTATCTCTCCTTTAGACACCGCAGGTGAAGCAGTCTGTCACTGAAGGAGCTGCCCAGTGATGTGACTGTTTCCTGCAGGGGGTGGGAAATGTCCTCCATGACAGATAAAAGCCTCGCCATCATCCTCCTGTCTCCCATCACCTCCACAGGGTTGAGGGGGCAGCCCAGGACAGAGCTTGCTTTCTTAACCAGTTTGTTTAATCTCTTCCTGTCTGCAGCCGTGATGCTGCTGCCCCAGCAGACCACTCCATCCAGGATGGCTGATGCCACCACAGTATAACAAAAGGTCCTCAGAAGTGCTCCCTGCACCTCGAAGGACCTCAGTTTTCTGAGCAGGTGGAGTCTGTTCTGGCCTTTCTTACAGTCCAGTCCAGTTTGTTGTTCAAATGAACACCCAGGTACTTGTCAGACTCCACAATTTCATTATCCATTCCCTGGATGTTCACAGGTGAAGGAGAAGTGTTTCTGTTGCTGCTTACAGTGTCTACCTTCAACATGTATATTGTTTGCAAGGCATAAAAATCTGAAAAATTATTTGTGTAAACATAAAAAAGAACACTCATCCCAGAACAACCAGAAGGACAACATGCAAACTGCATCAGATTCCTGATTCTCTTAATGCTGACTCAGTTTGGGTTCTTTGTCTGTTTTCTACATAGTTAACAGAGGTAAATTTGTTGATTTAGTTTTTACTTTGCAATCCAAAAGCAGCCTAGAAACAAGTCTTTCAATGAACTTGTGAGATGAAGGTGCTGTATCTACCAAGGAGCCTTCCACCGTTTGTTTTTTGTTCTTTCGGCTGCAGGAGTTCAGTGCTGTTATGTTGAAGAAAGAGCTTTTCTCCACAGGGAGTTGGTCTACAGACTTCAACATCTTGAATACTTTTGAAGTGTGATGAAAGGAAAAACAAAAAACAGAACTGATACAAAAAACACAGAATTGAAAGTAGCAACAAGACAGCAGCAAAGCTTTTCATACCATCCAGGTGAGGCAGAATCACTTTCAGATTAATTGGCTGCTTTAAATTAAGTAATGTCTGCTGTTGCATGTACCAATATCAAGTTTTAATACCCAGCATTACCCTTAAATCATATCATTAGCTCATACACTGACTGCTATTTTATTGCGGTATTTTATATTACAAAACAAATAATTAAACCCCCAGCATCTTGAGCTGCTTGCCAAACAGGGTGACATTATTCTGATAATATTTTTTCCCCAAATATGTCAAATTGTGACATTTTACTTCAGCACCACATACTGAATCTTGTCAAAACACTCCAAGTGAATACCCCAAGCAATTCCTAATATTTCTGAGGATTTCCAGTATTTTGAGATGTGAAGAAATGACAGAGCAAAGCTTTCTGTTCGTCATACCGTCTCCTGGGTTCCCTGACTATAAATAATTTCTTGTATAAGTCATTTAAGTTTATTTTGTGTGTGTGTGTGTATGTGTGTGTGTGTGTGTGTGCGCGCGCGCGCGTGTGTGTGTGTGTGTGTGTGTGTGTGTGCGCGCGCGCGCGCGTGTGTGTGTGTGTGTGTGTGAGTGTGTATGGAGGTTTTAGTTAAACACCTGACATATGTATACCAGAATCACACTGTTGACTGAGACATCATAAAACAGCCTACTGATTTGAAGTTGTGAGGATACATGGATTTAAACTCATAAATATAGGAATTTTACATGTGAAAGAAAAAAAAAATACTTAATGAATTCCACAGACAGGAAATGATAAAATCAATAGTATACTACAAAACCAATACAACAGATTATATTTAGAGATGAACTGTATCATCAAATGTAGTCATATATGGTGGATACTGCAAGGTGATGCCTATATTACAATGTACTGCATGTATTTTTACCTTGGTTACTAATGAGGCATTATCTCTCAGATATTTAAATAATGGTTAATTAATTGCAATTATTAATTATTGCAGTTGTGTTGATTAATTACACTAACTACTCAAAAGATAAAAGGTATTACATTTTACTATGGTGCATGTTGCAACTTTGTAATGCGATGCTCTAAATGTGTGAAGCAAAACATTTTACATTACACTGCAGCATGCCTAAAGAGTTAACAAGAAGATTACACAAAGGAAAATAAGGTATCACATAAAGGCAATACACTATTATTTATAGTACCTGTAAAAAATATTCATCCTTCTTGGAAGTTTATCCCTTTATTCGCTTTTCAACACTGAATAAAGGTCCACCTAATTTAGCTTTTAAGACAAAAATGTACAAGTAAAGACTATTTAATGTCAAAGTGAATACAGATTTCAACAAAGCAATGTTAATAAATTCCAATATAACATGTAAAATGAGTAACTGCATATGTATTTACCCCCTTTAAAGTAATTCAGTGAAGCCAACATAGATGCAATAAGTTACACAATTAAAAGAGTGCAGTGGATGCACAACAGGTGATTGTGGTCTAAAGACACCTGTATCTGGAAGCTCCAGTCACTTGGGAATCACTGCTCCTTTTACTCACTTGAAAGTATATGATTATATTCTTAATGAGGATGAATTTGTTTAGAATTTTTTTTCCAATAATCAAAATAAACACAAGGATTCACTTAATATCATGCATGTACTGGATAGTATACGTGTGTATATGTGTACAAAACATAAACAATGCATGTTTCAAATGAAGATATTTTTTATTCAGACATAAAAAATAGTTTTAGAGTATAAAAGTTACATATCTAAAGGTGTTCTCCATAAGTAATCAATGATCATATTTTCATTCCAACATCTAAAGAAACACAGGATGAAGTTTCTTATGACACAGCAGAAAAAGATGGCAGGCGAGATGTTCTTTTTGGAATGAAACCCTTCAACCAGCAGCCCCTGCTTATATTATCTAAGTGACACAACCTTCCTCTGCACACACTTGACACTTTAATTTGAATACAGTTCAGTGCATTAGAGATAAGGAAAACCCAACTGAATTAAGATCATGTCAAAAATCAGAAGACTGATTAAACAGTCAAAATATCCATGTGAATCTGCAACGCCCAGTAAAGGACACAAAAAAGCATATGAGGAATCAATGACCACAATAATATTGTTTTGAAATAAAAACCAGTGAAGCTGAAATGAGCTGATTTGTGGTCATTTCAGCAAAATGTAAATTTAACATCCATTTCTTGTATTCTTAAGGACTTGCTATTAGTATATTTTTGTAAGAATGTACTTTGTTAGAATATTTTACATCCTTAGATGGTAGCTCTCTACTGTATGGTAAAAACAAAGCTGTCAGCATGATGATAGAACTGAACACACGTTAGAGTTATACTCTGTTTATATTAGGGAAACTAAGTTAAGAAGAAATGGATTTGATTAACTTTTCTGATCTGTGCACTAACGTGTCACTTCCTGTGCTCCATCTGTTGCAGACAGCTGTTAAAATTAAGAAAGTAACTGTAATGTCATGTCAAACTAACTGAACATTAGAGATGTCCATAATAGAAGAAAATGCTTCCTTAGAAAGCAGACATGATCAAATGTAAAAATCTTAGCCACTGTGTAACAACAGTTGTCACATTTTCAAATGTACATGCTACTCTGCCACTGGCAAATGAGATGTTAACCAACTTCCCCAAAAAAGGGTGGAAATCTTGAAGTACGAATGCTGTTGCCATCACATGGTACGTTGAAGGCACCTTGACAAGGAGAAAGGTCCAGCAGCAAGGAGGCAAATACAGGTGAGGTGACTGTTAAAGTCTGCATCTGCACCTGTTTCACCACCTTGTCAGTTGAGGTATTGTAGAGAGAGCTGTCCTCTAGTCTCTAACAGTTAGACTCCTTTTCATCCACAGGAAAGTAGCCGTCCTTAGTGGCAGGTGCTTTCTGGTGCAGGCTGTCACCGTCTGCTGCAAAGATGGCCAGCAGCCTCTCCTGCTCCTGCTTCGTCTTCGGTAGGTCAGTGGAGGGAGTGGTCAAGAGAACAAGGCGCTGTGGATGAAGAATTGATTTTACAGAACTTTTGGAAAACCGGTGATGTCAGTGATATAATATCTGAGAAACTGACTGTTATTTATTTTCAAAAATAACTAACATATAGGAACTGTCATGAGCAGAATCTGTCTGCAATCAGTTAGAGATAATTCAAGGTGTGTGTTGAAAAACAGTATGTTAACAGAATTAGGAAGACAGGTGTATAACAGACCATAGAGGTTCCCTGTTTAAATCTAACCGGGAGGTCCTCTTGATAATTATCATTTTAAGCAATTTAAGACACCTGCAGCTTTTTTAAAATTAAAAACAGCTGTACAACTTGTGATTTCCTAGTAATTTCCTAATAGAAATTTATTTGACTTTTGGCTATTTGTGAGCAGTGATTTAGCAAAGGGTTACCTATTTGAGTGGGAAACCAATGCAATAAGCTCAAAGATGCTAAAACTCCTTCAAATTAAAACTGAGGGGAACTCTAATGACTGTTCTATGTCATTCCATCCCTGCAACATTTCCATAACAACACAGTTAAGTGATCAATCGAGCAGTTTCAACACAACTATTTCCCATCTTCTGAACTCCTTTTTCCCCCTGGTTCATTCTTCGGAAATGACAGTTTTTCATTTGCATTCTAAAGGAAACTTTATAGTCTTACTTCTCTCATTGTTCCTGGAGTGTAGTACAGTTTCGCTGCCACCCACAAGGGGATACAAAGCATGGAGGACAGAGCCAGGATCCAGCCGATCCCATTCCCCCACCATGGGTACACATATTCATTGTTGTACTTCAGCGGTGAGTACTTGATCAAGGCGAAGGCAAAGGTTCCCTAAATAAGAGATGAAGGACACTGTATGTTTTTGTATGGATGAATATTTATGATGTTACATACCAAATATTTGAAATACTAGTAAATACTATAACTAAAAATATGTTAGTTCAACTTAACCTTAATTAATATTGTATTTTTAAGATTTTTTTTTTTTAAAGAAAGGCTTAATTTGATTATCTGTGGTAGTTTGCAAATTGAAATATATTTTCAATGTTGGCCAGTAGAGGGAGCTCTTCTTTCAGAAGAGGTTTGTACAAGCATGCATTTAAAAAAAATGTAAAAAGGAAATGTAGAACCCACGAAGCATGTTGCAGGGGTGAAGAAAAGCCAGCAGTATTTGATGACAGGGCTGGGGCGATATCCAATCATATCCTCTATGTTGTCATAGAAACGATCAGCACCTGTGATCAGAGAGACCATGGAAACACAGTGGAGACTTCCATGAGTAGCTAACGATCATCTGTGTCAAGATTCACTCTGTTTAAACAGCAGAGATCTAAAGAAAAACATGCTAATAATCCTGATGAAATTACATCTGGGTGCCTAAGTTATGTTATTGCAATATTTAGCTTAACTAGATGAGTTCCTAGAATTTATTTGGTCCATTTGAACTTTAAAATAAACCTTCACTCAGCCAGTGGCTGTATGAGCAGTGAGAATGAAGCCAAATAGAAAAGGTTTCACAGTCTTACAGATGAACTCACCATAAACCCAGGCAATGCAAACTGTCTCAAATACAGCCACAAAAAGCAGACACATCCCACTGGCTGCATAGTAGTCAAAGAGCTGGAAGACGTACATGCCTCCCTGTGGGCACAGACAGGTATGAGTTCACAACCATTCACAGCAGGACAAACAGAAGAAACAGAACATATATATACTGTCAAATCTTTTTTTAAAAGCTGAGACGCTGCATTGTTTTCAAGCCTTTTGAAAAGTATAAAGTGCTACACTGCAAACATTTTGATGAAAAAGGTTTCTTACACTTGGCTGTGTCTGAATAGGATTTGTGCCAACTGACTGGACATGAAGGCATTTTAGGAGAATCTGCTGTTTGTATGGACAGACGGCTGCTTAGGCGAAGCTGAAGCAGATAGAACCAGGCAGTTTGGCTGTAAATGAAACTGTTTGTCATCAGCCTGGCTAGAATATCACACGAGAACGTCTTCACTTAAAATCGAAACACATTTGCCCGGAAGTCATCATTGAAGTTTCACATTTATGAGCAATTTCTCCACTTTAATGTTGGGAACTCGTAATGTGCTTGTTCAATATTACATTGAAATGAAAGTTTTTGAATGGATTACGCTTATTGCTTATTGTGTCATCTTATTCTGTGCAAACATTAGGAAGTGAGGCCACTGAGACTAACCTCTGTCAGCATGATGAGGCCTAGGAGGAAGGATACTACAGCTACACCCAGGATAAAGAGCTCCCTGCGGTTTTTGCGGCGGAAAGTGGAGGGATACATGTCCACCATGGCCGTCACCAGGCTCTCCACGCACACAAACTAACCAGGACAGACACAAGAAAAATATCACGTGTATAGATGACTGATTTAAAAAGAGGTACCAAACAACAAGTAAAATGATCAGAATTGTGCTCATTCTCTCTCTAATATAGTAGATAATTTGTCTATAAGACATATGTTTGAATCACCTATTTGTGCACGTGGTTTGTGGTTTTTGTGTTAGCCTCACCTGACTGTCCAGTCCCAGGAAGACAATCATAATGAAGAAGCAACAGGCCCACAGAGGGGAAAAGGGCATCATGGACACAGCACGAGGATAAGCTATGAAAGCCAAGCCTGGACCTGGAATACACAGATATCCAGTTGAAGTTAGAGTCCTTTAGTCATGTTTTTAAATCTAGCAGATATTCTAATAGTATCTCAAAACAGTCACTCATAAAATTTCGAAATTCTGCTGGTTTTACTTAAACCAGTACATTAGTTTGTGAATATCATTACATTTCAATCAAAAGAGTTGTTAAACTGTGCCAAAGCACTGCTCTAGTCATCGATTAATCCTCTAAAAATATCTCTGTATATCAAAATTTGATATTTTATTCCATGAAAATACTCCTTTCCTGCCTTAAAATGATTTAATTGTAACTTTACGCTGTTGCTTCCACTAGAATGTGCAGATCTATGAAGACCGTGTCTTTCTCTTTACTCAATCCTCCCCACTCACTGCAGCTGGAGCACACCAGCTCACCTACCACTCTGCTCAAACACTGTAAAACTGCTCTACACTACACAATGTCAGGTTGTAATATCAGGTTAATTCAGCCACACGTGTTTGAACCAGATGGAGAAAGAGTGTTGATATCGTTTCTATGTGCCAGGTTTATCATACTCCCCCTTTTTCCCCATCTCCAATCCTCCTCCCTTTCCCCCTGACCATGAATGTGCAGAGGACACGCTGAAATAGTGTTATGTGGATTAGTCTGAGGCATTTTGTTTCCCATTTATAGAGCCAGGCTGTGCGAGCTCTGGATTTTTTTCCAGCGTACACAGATCAGACGGCTACTGAACCATGAGGAGAGATTTGCTGAATTTGACAAAAATTCTTTTTAGATTAGAACAGCTGACTCTACCTTTAAGTAAATCGGCTGGTACAGAAGCTCCTTTGCACACATTGTATTATCATCCCCAAAGCAAATGCAGTCGCCTGTTTTCATAAACAATTAAAGTACAAACCAGATTCAGCTACTTCTGAGATGGGCACATTTTGCTCATAAGACATGAAGCCCAGGATGGAGAAGATGGCAAAACCTGCAATAAAACTGGTCCCACTGTTTAGGAAACAGAGGGACAGACAATCCCTGGAAACAACACAGACGGGGGATAGAAGAATTAGGAGCTGCATGAGGTAAAAGGTTGATAATAGCATCAAATATTATCTGGACTACAGATTTGAGTCACTAATTATAAATTATAATGCAGACTATTATAAACAGAGAGGTAGTGTTATGCAAGTGATCATAATACCAACTCATCTCAGTCCTCACTTGTAGCAGTTGTTGTTATATTTGTTGTAGCTCCCCAGAGCGGTGAGGCAGCCCAAGCAGATGGCATAGGAGAAGAAGATCTGAGTCCCAGCATCCATCCATACCTTAGTATGAAACAGGACAGTCAAAGTGAAGGAATACATTTAAAATCATTCAAGCAGAGTGAATTTTTTTTAGTGTTTTACTCTAAATGTTAAAAATGTGTCTTTTGGGGGAACATCTGCGCATTTATTCATACAGGTTGGTTCCAACTCACAGTCACAAAAACCACAGTATCTTTTTTGACCATCTTGCCTTTATAACTGAGCTGTTAGAGTGTTATGAATTACATCAGTTCTCACAGAGAATAATTTGGGATTCAAGCAAAACAATCAGGTGGTCATGATAACAAATGCGTAGTATAATAATGTTTTTTATGTTTTTTTTGTTTTTACTCAGAAAAGATTGTTGTGAATCCAGTGATGTCTACTGTGAGGTTGATTTGAACACAGTATCTCAAGTGCCCTTCATATTGATCAACACAATGCATCTAAGTATCATAATCCAAAATCTCCTGACCCCACAGCTCAGCTTCCCACCCCGACCACCCTCACATCAGCGCCCCGGAAAAGCTGATTATCCATCTCCACCTCTAAGTCGTAAAGTGCAGCACTCTCTGAATACTCAATCACACTTCAAAATTCAAATTAGGCTCCTCTTTCTTCTTGCAGTTCTGGTAAAGTGCTCCCAGAGCACTGGGGCATGTTTTAGATAGCTGGCAGCCAGGACTTAGGATCTGATTGACAAGGGGTCCAACAACAGCACAAGCTCTGGACACAACATTGCACAAAGACAGGTATTCCCAAGGCATCAACTCAACCAGCCTAGCTTGTCTTGGCCTGCACACTCGGGGCTTGCATTCATCCCCTGAGGCCTGGGAGAGAATGAAGGGAAGGGGGCTCAGTTGGATTTTCATGCTGGTTGCAATCTGACCGCAAGAGAAGAGGAAATTGTAAAGTCCCTGTCACCACGACTATTGTCTTGTGTTTAAAACTGCTTAAAGCAAGCTGTTATGCTTGTGCAAAAGCAAGGAGTAATGTATCAGTATTCACACCTGATGTGTTTTTCTTGTTTCGAGACAGAAGAGTTAAGCTATATTAACATTATTATCACCACTTAAGTTCATATGATGAACTGCATGTTTATCCATTTAGCAGATATTGGAGGAACATCCCCTTTTTTGGTTTCTACTAACACCTTAGCTGTTAAATGCTCCACTAGTGAGTCCTCAGTGAGAGGATACTGTAGGATACAGTAGGTTTTCAGAGCTTATTTGTCATAGAGCAGAGGATGGAGTATAGTGTGACCAGTAACGCTATCAGTGCAGTAGGAGTAAACAAATCAGTAAGGTTGCAGGCCAGAAAACCACAGTTTTTCTCTAACCATGTCCAACTACTTTGATACCACAGTTCTACCAAAGAGGCTGCTGATCAGAAGTGCTCATACTGTACAGGGTCACTTTTCTAAGCAATCACCCTCAGACAAGCTGTATAACAACACTTCCAAGCACATTAGGTGATGGGGATCAAATGTTGTGAAATATGTTGTATTGGTCACGAAGGAAAAATAGTAAAAAGATTCCATGCCCAAAACTGCCAAAATTATACTGAACCAACAGCAGTCCAGTCTTTTTATAGCAGCTTTCTCTAATTTAATTTAACCAGCAACTTTAAGGTCAGCTGTGTTGCTTTAGATCTCTCTGCTGCCAGAGTTTGCTCCTTTTGATGAGCATAAAGATACCCACATGGGTAATAGAGAATACGTGATGGCCTTATTTGTTGTATATTGACCTAAGCTAGAAGAATTTATCAGGTAATTTATTTACCAAATAAAAGGTAAACAGATATCAGTTTGTACCTATTTTGCCAGAAATAAAGTTTCGAATTTAACAAAGCATTAAAAGGCTGCGAAACATAAAGCAATGAATCCCCCCCACACTCCCACCCCAAGTTGAATCTGCATTAAATTTCGCATTTCTGTTCAACACAACTGTATATGTGAGAGCATTTTCAACCTACTTGTGGGTCAGACAGTCGTCCCAAGTCAGGGTAAAGGTAGAAGTGGATTCCCCTGGAGGCTCCTGGCAGGGTGACTCCTCTGATCAGGAGGATCAGTAGCATCATGTAAGGGAAGGTGGCTGTGAAGTAAACCACCTGCAGGGAAATAAAACATCACTTCATCACCCAGTATGCATCTTTTATGACAGGTCCCCCCTTTCAGAAGTTCAAATTAGGTGTTTTTTTGTTATTTTTTTGCTAAAGTGTGACATCTTTAGTGTGTTAAACCGCTGACTGTTTTACAAAGCTCTGTACAAATTTTTAAAAGATCAGATCTTGATATCGTTGGTTGTATCTAGTGCTTTAGCATTTCAGTTGATGAGGTTTTTAAGTTCTGTAGAAGCTGATAATTGTCGATTCACTTGGCACTGATTATGTTAATCTCTTGCAGTCTATATTCCAAACTACAAAGTTCTGATCTAATAGCGAATTTTTCAAGAGATGTCATTTCACCTTGCCAGTGGATTTGACTCCTTTCCAGATGCAGAAGTAGCAGATTACCCATGCAACAGCTAGACAGATAACCAGATCCCAGTTCAGAGAGCCAATGTGGTCAATACCTGAGGATAGTCTTAGCACTCTGCGCCTGGATTACATACACATGCAGAGGAGAACCATCAGAAAAGCATCATCGTTCCCAAAACAGCATTTTTATAAATGATCTCAGCAGCTAAGAAGCTAGGGGTTAAAATTCAATAACCAAAAAAAGAACTATTGAATAAACTCTAGAATCGCATCCATCCCCTTGCAGTTACACATCTTTAAAATAGGCCAAAAAAAAAAAAAAGATCTAGTATGATTGGTTTAGGAACCCAAATTCCGTCGCTTATTAAGATGGATATTTGTTGGATTTGTGTGCATGAGAGGCCATCTGAGGACATGGCCAACAAAAAGGCACTTACTCCCAGAACTCAATGACAGGAGAGGTGGCATTCTCATGGTGATTGATGGAGCTATTCCCCCTCTGAAATGCCATACAGGAATCTTGAATGAAGGACAGACAAAAGGACATTCAATCCAGTGAAGAAATCCAAGCTTTCTCTGAGGTTTCCAAGTTACATGCAGGAAAGAGAAACAATGCCACCACTGAGGCTGAGGAGTGAAGCGGTGCAGGAACCTTCACTCCTTGAAACTAAAACCAAATGATAATTCAATGAAATGATGACAGGGAAACACCAGAAGACATTACACACTGATATTTGTGGCACTGAAAGTCTATAGATTGGCAACACGCAGACTACATGCTAATATGTTCACAGAGATAATGCTAACATGCTGATATTTAGCAGGTATGATGATCACTTTCTAAGATTTTACAAAATGTCAACCTCACAACAAAATTCCATGGCAATCAATCAAATAAAGAATACATTTTAAAAAGACACTTTACTGATGTTGCCATTTCAGTGTGACTGAAAATGTTTACTCAGATCATGATGTGCCAGGAGACCCGGCTAATATTGTGCTCGCTATGAGTTTAATTTATTTCACAGGTAGGCAGATAGCTAACATGTGATGTTCTCAAAAACCAAAGGTGTAACTTCATTTGTTGTCAATGAAAACTCAATTCATGTTATAAAAAGTGGTCCCCACAATGTGTGAAACAACTTACTTGCCAAATAAATTAGAAAAAAGCACACGGGGTGCTGTTTTTAAAACAAAGGGATTCTCACACAGAATACTGATTTGATTCAGTTATCTAAATGCCATTTTTATACATAACTCTTAGTGCCTAAACATGTGCCCTGTGCAGTATGACAAACAGAAGGACAAGGCTTTTTGCATAGAGACTTGCGTGTGTTCCAGCTGTTGTTGCAGGATGCCCAGGGCAGATCCCAGGTGAAGGAGTTGGACAGATAAAAGATGGCCCAAGCTAACACGATGATGTAGTAGATGTTCAGCAGAGCGGCAATCACTTGCGTGGCGTAACCGACTCCTGCAACAGAAATGCGTATAGCACTGAGCCGTGAAATACCACTATACTGCCCCCAACAGTCACCCGGAACTCAGCAAAGACACCAAGTTGTACTACATTTGAGTACATGTGACTGCATTTGTGATTTAGTTCCACAGAGCTTTAACACAGCTTTACATTTTGCACTGTTGAAACTTTTCTTTCAAGTAATTGCTGGTCACACTCCAAAGCAGCATGGAAGACATTAGTCAAGCACACTGGAGTTGCATTGTGTCTGTTTTACTAGATTTTAACAGCAGTCTGAGATCACCACAAATTAGATTTAATTTGCAAAATGCTTTTAGCTTCACATTGGGAACTGTCGCTGTCATGTTTCTCAAGTGATTCACAGAAATAAAAATTTCATTGTTCCAACACATAATTGCAACCCTGACTCCACTCTTCACCAGCTGTCATCCTCCGTAGGTTATGATTATGGCTGATTACAGACTTATTAGAAGGCAGCTGGCTGCTAAAAGCTCTGGAGAAATGTGACGTTAGCCGGTGTTGTTAGCTTTCCAGCCATTACATCTCTGTGCTTCACCCTCCTACATCTGCACAGCATTCTTACTGGACTGACATATGCACATAGACATACACACACAAAGCCACAATTATCCTGCAAACACAAATTCACACTGTCATACTGAAAAGAACACATGCATATTAGCATACTGCAAAAACATGTCTGCAAATCCTCTTTAAGTATAGACTAGTTTATCCTTGTTAATCCTAATCTATCCTTCAATATGCTTAGGTAGCTTTTTGCTCTGCAGTCTTATTCATAATATGATCTATTAGACAATTTAAACACATTCATATTTAAAACACAATGAAGATCCCACATGTCAGTTTTTACAAAGCATCATAATTACGTGTATGGTAATGATGAGTTTGATTCACTGTGTTGCTGTTAACATCCACTGAATTATTTTTCTCAGGAAACAGACAGATTACCTTCAAACAGTGGACAGATTTTCCTCCAGCAGGTGATGCCTCCCTCACTGGTGTACTGACCCAGAGCCGTCTCCAGGAAGAAGACTGGGATCCCACAAGCAAACAGGAAGATGAGGTATGGTATAAAAAAGGCACCTACAAAAGTACAGATAAAAAAAATGCCTTCAACTTACCATCAAACAAACATAGTAACATAATCAAGACTATTGTTGCATTTCTTCAATCAATTCTTGCATATATGTCCTGTGAATAGCCATATATTGATGGTATCTATGGAAACACTTCAAGAAAGTAAAGATCCTAAATCATTTTGCTTGAAGTTTGATCTTGTTTCTTTTTTCTTTCAAAAATAAACGAGATGAACAACGTTCGTGCGACCTGTTTTTGAATTCAATAAATCCCAGATCTGTTCACTAGCATTCAAGTCTGGACTTTGATTTGGCCAGTCCACCAGTTCCAGTACCCCAGATTCCTTTTTCTTGGTCAAGTAGTCTCTGCACAGCTTTGAATTATGCTTGGGGTCATTGTCTTCTTGGTGTATGAACCCACGACCAATCAGGTTCAGTCCAGAAGGGATTCCATGATGTACCAAGATGTCATGGTAGACCTTCTTGTTCTTGATCCATTTTAACTAATTTTCTCATGCCGTATTCACAAATGGAACCCCATACCATAATGAAATCTCCACCATGTTTCACTGTGGGTGCAATGCATCTAGCATGAAAACGCTCTCCAGCTTTTCTGTGGACATAAATATGAAAATGCTGACTGAAGAATTCAAACTTGGACTCATCCGTCCAGAGTATCTTCTTCCAGTCATCTACAGTCCAGTGTTTGTCCTCCCTGGCAAGTTGTAGGCATTTTTGGATGTTTTCAGGCCTCAATAATGGCTTCTTAGCAGCTATTCTATGGACAATTTAGAGTTACCAGTTAACCTGAGCATGCTTTTGGACTGTGGGAGGAAGCCGGAGTACCCAGAGAAAACCCACACATGCACAGGGAGAACATGCAAACTCCATGCAGAAAGATCCTGGGAAGGCAGGGATGCAAACCGGGGATCTTCCAGCCGCAAGGTGAAAGTGCTAACCACCAAGCCACTGCGCTGCCCATGAACCATTACAGAAACATAAAACATATTTTGGGAATCAGAAATATGATGAATTTCGGGCAGCGGTGGCAAACACCTTACACTGGGTGGTGGTCTAATAAATTTGTTAAGCACTGTATATCAATGATTTTTTAAAAAATCTTGCGTTTTTCTAGTGGAACTATGTTGGGCTTTTGAACAAACTACTTCTGATTGAGTGGTCCTACTGGGCACATATCCATAATAGTGGTCGACTGATCCTGACCAATTATTTGATCCAGTATTCTGCATTTTTTAAGTTTTAATTATTGTTTTTGTTATTAACCAACTCCCGATAAATAAAGTTAATTAAAAATGCACTACTTTGGCTCTGATGCAGCCGTCTCTGCTTGCCCTCAGCACTATCTGATTAATTACGTCAAGAGTAACAGCCTATCAGCACTGAAGGGTCAACGCTGAAAGGTTCTCTTTTAATAAAACATGTAAAACACAAATAAACAAATGCATTTCAAGAACATTTTGTGTTGAAGTTTGTATTATTCTAGATTTTCACAGCAAGATATTAATTTTTACTGCAAATGTATACTGCTTCTAAATCTGGGTTATCGGTCGTAGCCAAAGCCCTGTAGATCAAAAATGTTCTTTAATTTTCTTAAGTATCTATTTCTGGTTGCATGCCTGCCACCACACCCTGACGCTGTACACGATGACTAACAAAACAGCTAACCAGTCGCATGTATTTCCAGCACTCACCTCCCCCATTCTTATAGCAAAGGTAAGGGAAACGCCAGACATTCCCCAGGCCGATAATTTCTCCAGCGACTGACAGAACAAACTCGATCTTGTTGCCCCACTGACCCCTCTCTGTCATCTTCTCCTCTGTACTGGGCACGATGTCCAGAGGCCTGCTGTGCCCATTGGAGGGTTCCACTTTGGATGTGTTCTCCATGTCACCTCCGTGTCCTAAGAGTTACAATGGAAAGAGTAGGAGAAGAAAAACAAGAATTAGGAAGATGAAACTGAACATAAGGCATGTAGGATGGCAAAGGTCACAGCAGGGTAGCATGAAGCTGGAAAAAACAAGTCAGTAACAGATGATCCTGAACTATCGTCTTGCTGTCTGACAGCTCAAATCTGAATGAAAAAAATGGTTATGGACACAAATTTTGATGTCTGTGTTGTTAGGGTTAGGACTTACCATCTCAGTTTTTTTTAATTTGCACAGTTTGCTTACTAAGCCTCAAAGACATCCAGTAAAAGAGCTGCAGGCCATTTGAAATGCACCAGTCATTATGCATCAATTCATAACCAGTCATGCCATTCAAGTACTTAAATCACTTCATTTACCAAACAGCTTCTGATTTCACATTTCCTGCACATCTGATCTATTGTGAAGGTCTGAAGGATCACACACATTCAGTCCAAATGTAAATGTACTTAATTCTTCTATAAGAGTAAAAAGGAATTTCAGGATCCTAAGAGAATTCCCACTATGTATGTAACATGCCAAACATGGCTATTTATGTTTACGTCAGATATCATGTATGTCACCTCTTTTTTTCTGTGTTTGATGAGGTCAGTAGTAATTGCTTAAAGTTACGTGATCATGAAATTGGTCAGGCCTTCGTCCAGACCCTGTTTTGGGGCCAGTGCTGCTGAAAGAATTTTTCTCTGTGGAGGAAACAGACAGCTCACTGACTGTGCTCACTGCTGTCAGGTTGCATTAACAAGCTCCTCATCAACCCTTCGGTTCCCCTTTTTCCCTCTCTCCGGAACACATTGTGGTCATTGCTGCAGTCCAAATTCAAACAATTTAATCATCAGTCTACAGGAAACATGTTCAGACTAGTTCCGTTTAAAAAATACAGCGATCTCTCTTCCTTTCTTCTGTTTTTCACACATCCTAACAAAAAAAAAAGGTCTGTGGTCTCATGTAGTCTCATGGTAATGCTCTGGCCTTTTTTTTTTCTAAATTTACTTCCGAGAAAAAACACAGGAGATGGCAATTCCATTTAGTCCAAAACGTGTGTGAAGCCACCTTTAGGAATGTGCTCCTACTGGCAAAGGGCAGAGGTTGAGCACAAGCGTGACTTTGTATGTGCTGCGCACATGGGGCTGGAGGTTGGACCCGTTTTAGGAGCCAAAATCTCCGGTTGTAAAGCCAAACTTTGGCCGAGGTAAAAATAGAGCTCTTTGTTTTCGTAAGGTACTTGGTGGGAATGAAGGCTTAGCACAACAAAAGCAGGGTAGCCCCTCTCCTTTGTGCTGGCAAGTGAGAATCCTTACTGGTCCTGCAGCCAGATCACCGTTTTCGGTGGGCCAAGTAACTCAACTTCCTCAAGACAACATTTTAAATAGGTGGGACTGAAAGCTAGAGTAACATATACTGGCTGAAAATGGAGGTTTTCTCCCACATATCACACATGAGAACAGAGAAGCAGCACACTGTGAAAAAAACATCCCAAGACTGGGAATGACCTCATCGAGGCACAGTGGAGCTTTATCCCAGGACACAGCGACAACACTGACTGTTTCTGAAACATCTTGGATTGACTGAGCTACTGACTGGCTACATGACTGACCTACTGAATGCCTGACTGATTGACTGAGGGGCTGGATCATTTATTGGTCTTTAGAGGAATAGTTTGTTCAATTCAGATGATACAATGAACATACTATAGATAACAAACTACAACTAGACACCTCGCTTCCTCAGCTTTGCATAAACAATGGAAACAGGAGGGCATTATTCGGCCGGGTTATATCCAAGGATAGCAAAATGTACCTATCTAGACTCTTAGTCTAGACTGCAAGAACTTTCTGTAAATAGTCAGCCACTTTATGCCCAAGAAATTATAACTAAGAATAAAATTTTTGCATAGAATTTAAATGAAGAAGAACATTTATATTGGTGAGGTTTAGTGGTTGACAGACCTTTTTACTATTGGAAACAGCGAGGTCAATTATTTCCTGTTTCCTTCACATCTTTATGATAAGCTAAGCTGCCCAAGCTGCTGTCTTTAGCTTCTGTACAAATGTCAGAGTGGCATCAATCCTCTCAACAATTCTTTCAGCAATTACTGAACATATTCAATAGTTCCTTTATTGCCACAATCACCACAGGGTGTGTTACCACCTTTGGTGAACCTTTCCTGACCCAATGTCATGGAAGTAAATTGGTTTGTGCAGGCTCCTAACCAGGATTTGGTGCATTCTCCTGTCAGCTTGGCCCTTTGGCCTGGAGCTCCAGTCCTGTGTTTCAATCTTGCCTGCATGTCTTTGTGACTGATTGGACAGTTGTTTCTGTGCTCCAATCCAGATATGCAGCAATAACTACACCTGGGTTTAAAAATGCACGTAATGTTGGAGGGGCCGATGCCTATGCCTGTCTTTGTGTAATTCTGTAACACTTGCTAACAGCCTAGCATTTGTCTATGGTGGCTATATGTTACCGTTATGTTTTGCAACCACTCACCTGTCGATACTTGTAATTCAAAGCTCTGCAAGTTTTACATAAAGAAGCAGTTGTTTGACTGCCTGAAGCAAAACAGCTGGTTTTATACCCCTTTGCTGCACCCTTGTAGAGCTGGGATGTATAGGAAAAATATAATTGGTTGTATAACCATATAGGTCATCTGAAATATTTGTTTACATATGTTTAATATACATGCGGAAATATACTTACAATCACATAAGCTTAATATAATGATGGTAAATAATCAGAATAATGAAAATCATGACATATGTGAGTAAGAGTCATGTGAAATCAGTCCAAGATAGCTTTGATAAGATTGTTTTGAAAGCTGCAGTTTTGATTCAAACATGACATAAAGCTCCTGCATAGGGCAAAGAATTATTTTTGTAAGCGCAATCTATGACTATTTTTCATTACTCTTGAGGCCAGATTGGTTTGTTTGTACTCTCTGTGTTGCATACAGTTAACCTACAAGTGGAACAAACATCACCAACTTTGCTCAGTTTATTCTAATTCAGTGAATGAAGTAGTCACAGAAAACTTCTCCACCACAAATGTGGTGAGTGACCGTTGCATCAACTGTCAAGCAAACATTTACGTAAAATTAAGCTCTGTTTAGGTCCCCACAAAATCATGAACAAAATATTGAATAAATTCATCAATGTGCTTTGACTGTCTGCTGTGGGCAGATGCAAACAATGTTAATGTGCACAGAGAGTGAACTAAAGCAAGTAAAGTTTCAGGCTGAAACAAATAAAGGAAAGACAAGCAGACTCTGAAGGCAACTGAGATAAGAGTCTGCACTTTGATATTAAGGTGAAAGTGAAAAAAAGTCCAATAAATACACTGATACATCACTAAGACATTAATATGGTGTTTGCTTTCTCTTATTTATACCATCAGTATGCTATGATACGGAACAAAAGCCTGAAGTTGGGAAAAATGATCTCACTGCCCCGTGGCTCGGCCTCTCATGGACAAAGGCAATAAATGGGGCTCCGCTTCTAAACACGTGCAGAGTTACATATTCATGATGTGTGGATCGCTCCCACAGTTGAATATTTGCGGGCTAATACATAACTGGATTAGTTACATAATTGAAGGACATCGGTGTTACACTACACCTGCATTGTAAAGATTTACAGTCACAGCATGAGATGTTGAAAACTACTGACAATAAACTGAAGACAGAACTTAGAAATGATTAATCTGGTCAAGATTTGACTTTTGAATTAAGAAACTTCTTAGCAAGTTCAAATATCTGCCTTCCAATCAATAATTTGCTACTAAGAGTATTATGCTTCACATTGTGACCATTTGATGTATCTTTCAATAACAGTATTTGATTAGTATTGATACATCATGGTGACATAACCATTGATAAGAATGATGCAAAATGAGCTACACATGCTTATTATGTCATTTACTCATTGAGAACAAGCAGCAGTCATCTTAAAAGCACATTTAGCCCCATCTGATCTGCTTTCTGTGTACTGAACAGTAAGGTTATCAGCACAGAACAAACTGACCTGCGTAACAGTTTGCTGAATAAAGCATCAGAGTTATCAAAGTCTAATTTTGACTCACAAATGCACAGTCTTTGAACCTGTGCACATCATAAATGAAGCATGCGGGGCTTATAGGCATAGTAGAAATTGCACTAGTTAACTTTTTTTAAGCAGCACATTTCCCCTTAGCTTTTTTGCCAATAATTAATCAGATTAAATTTGAAGATGACCTTGAATTTTTTTCTAGTATATCTCATAAACAGCAGTAAATCTAATTGACATCCATCTGTGCCTGAAGAAAAATATCACATAATCAATAATCAAAGGCACTCACCTTTCATAGTGTTGTGAAATGACAGTTTCCAGAAGAGACAGCGGCATCAAATGCGGGCCCGCTGCCGTTTCAGGTTTCACTTTATACCGGGGAGGGGCGGAGATCTGAGAAACTGAAAACTTTGTTGCAGCCGACAGTGAGATTTTCCCTCTGCTTTGCCCCTCTCTGGAGACACTCCACCCCCACCACCCACCAATCCTCCATCCAGTTCCATTCAGAAACCCTCACACACAAACACACACAAACACACTCACTCCCCACAGCACACTAGAGGCCTGTGCAGTCTCAGCGTGGTGGGCTGATTGCGTAACCTTTTGACACACGCACATTCTCCCAGGGCCTGTCCAGACAGCAACAAGAAAGTCAGAGAGGCTGGATGGACTTAGGTGGACCTTCAGATGTGTGTGTCAAGGGCAGACATTCATTCATATGTGCAATGATCTGAAGCGTCACAGAGGCTGGGTTGAAAAAGATTTAAAAATATATAAACACATCATCCACAAAGTGTGCAACTTTGAATCATCAAAATGATTCCAGTCTTTCAGGGGTCTTTTCTGATTGATGGTAATTAAAATATCAATCCTGCTTCATAAGCCCCAGCTCTAAACACCCCCTTAATTCAGCCGCCCGGAAAAGAGTCTTTAATCACCCAACTAGATTTCTTCCTCGAAGACTCAGAAGCCCATTCAGAACATTTTCCCACCGCAGGGGTCCAGAGTGGCCTGGTTCAAGGCGTTTGTTTTAGGGTCACAATCCAGAGGGTCTTTATGGAGGTGGGGAAAGGGGGAGTGATGTGCTTCTGCATTTCCTGTCTGAAATCTTTCAAGGGGAAATCACCATACCCCCACCTCAGATCAAATTATAATTCAGGACATGGAGACATTAGCTTTTCTATAAAAATGAACCCGTCAGCATGACTTCAGTTTTGTGGCAGTTTGTACTTTTATTGTCTCACAAAGTTTCTGAGTTAGTTCGATTTTTTCTGAGTTAGTTTCTAAGTTCCAACTAATTGTAACTTGTTAAATATGAAATCTCCCTGTAGTTTTCACTACATATAGCTACTGACCACATGTAGGAGTAGTTTGCAACCCAGTAAAAATGGGGTTCTCCAAACGTCTTCTCGCAAAGTGCAGTTCGGTCAGCTGCCTCTCAATTTGCGGACAGCAAACTCCCAGAGGATGAAGGGGGGACTCGGGCACACTGATTAATAGTCAACCTTTATTGGTTTAATTGCTCACACAATTCATTTATGTCAGCAGGCAAACATCTTATCAGCAACCAAATAAAACAACACAGAGCCCTTTTCAAGTTCAAAGACTAAAGGGTCAATTGTTCAAGTATTAATATCTATCAAGTGTGCCAACTTAGACAAAACGATACAAATTAAATCCAATCCATTGTGGCTTTCTGCAGATCAGTGACTTGATGATTCCTACACTTCTATGACTTTACAGCATATTACCAACAGACTTAGATTAGTTTGATGGCATAACTAATTCCTTATGATTAAAAAACATACACTGCATTATATCAAACCTCACATTTATGAATTGGCATTTCACTTCTAATTATTCCCAGTTATCATTATCTTATAGGAATAGTTTGGCATTTGCAGAAATTTACTTATTTGCTGAGAGTTAATTGTAATAGTCTATGCAAATGTATAACTGTTATACGTCTCCGGAACTTTTAAGACTATGATGTATCTTTACACTTCACAGTATATTTATTGATTAAACAAATGTGACATACTGTGCTAGCGAGCTTTAAAGATGCTGCTTAGCCGATTGTATTACATTTGGACGGAGCAAATCTATCCGTTTTTCCCTTTGGGCTATTCTAAGGTAGGGCTGCTAGATGCAGGTCTACATCATACTTGGAATCAGTCTTTTTGTGTTGCTTCAAGAAACCAAACAGCTCTCTTTCCCAAGACAGGAAACTATTTGAAAAAGATAAGTGTGGGACATTACCTGAAATTGTCGTTTGGATCAAAAGTTGCAGCACTATAAGACAACCACTATAACTTAAGCAAAAAAGACCACACAATAGCCGTTATGTTCAAATCAGACTTTACAAACAACCCAAAAAAACCCTGCAACCATTTAGGATGATATAAATAAAACACGTAAAAACAAATCCCATCACTTACAGAAAATATACTGTTGACTTATTTCATCTTTCAATATGTGGTGGAAAATTTCGATTTTGACATACAGCCAGGGAGAAAATTGGCATGAAGTTAAAGTAGGCAATAGGTGTATAAACAAAGATTTCATGATGTAACAACATAATGACAGGTTTAAACTGATCAAACTCATATAACCTGTTTGACCAAACAAGACAGAACAAGCTTGGACAATTGGGCAATTTATTTCAGTCTCTCAAATAGTTTTCAGTAGGGGCCCGATTTATGCTTTTAATAAATAGCAGCTAAGAGTCTCAACACATGGCGTGGCATAACTGGCCATGCGCAAAGAGGGCTCAGCTTTAGAATTTGCTTTATTTTTATTTTATTTGTTCCAATGAAATACATGTAATCATCCAGAAAAAAGCTACACATTGACTTATCAAGTCAACACCAACACTTCACAGACTTGATGATTGTCAGGTATCATGTAGCCATTTGAACAGTTTACTGAAGGTTTAAAACTCCACCACAGAAACTGTTTTTCCAGTAATGCAAGTGTTTAATGAACAATAGTCTGCTACTGAAGCTGTAAAGGCAATGAAATATTAACCAAACCTAACAATTTTTGCTCATCATAGTTTTTTCAACAGTTTGTCCAAGATTGTTTCTCAATCAGCTTGCACATCTGTACAAGTATGATAGGTCTTAATATGAGGTGTGCATATTTGAGAAGAATATATGTTAAAGCTCTTTGTTAGGATAAGCACTCTGTGCTAATGTAACCACTCTGCAAACATTGGCACAAAGATGTGTTTTCCAAGTTACTTTACTCCCAATTTCCTTAGGGGCCAAGAGGTTTGAACATCAGGAGAATATAGTTTTGAAACTTGGTTATTTCAACAAGAAGATACATGCAATTCCCAATAAAAAACATTAAATTTATCCAACAATTTGGTTTGGGCGTGACGGTTATAGTTAAATAATATTATTACAAAATGTGTAGCGAGCTATAGACTTGCTTTTTGAATCTTTGATTCTCAGGAGTGGAATTTTCCATGGATTCACAAATGTCTTCACCCTTGTGTTAATTGATGACAACTTCTTCTGGTTCATTTAAAAAACCTTCTGAATAAACTGGCATACAGTGGAATCCATAATATACTCCTTTTTGGTTACAGTTGCAAAAGATTCCTAACATCAGTTTCAACAGCGAATATACATTTATTTGAATTAGTTACAACAGCTATTGTAGAGATTCTTCACAGCTAAAATGTTTCCATCCCACTACAAAAGAATATTTTGAATTTTGGACTTAAGTAACTCCTTTTTTTTGCTACATTTTGGTCTCTTCGTTGTTTGCTCTAACACAGCTAACCTTTGTAACCTTGCCTTGAACATGGTATATGGAACACTGCTCAGTTATTGTTTTCAAATTTTGTGGTTTATTTTTTTAAATCATAAAGTGATTTGCGTTGATTTTGACACCAACCGTGGCACACACAAAAAACAAAACTTTTCTTTAACATGTTATCAACCTTAAAAGTAGCACTGCCTGAGAATGTCCTAACCCTCAAACTTGAACATAAAGATCTTATGGTTATTAGTTGCTAGTGTGTCAATAAAATCTTGTGAAACTATGATTCTATTTCAGCAATCCAGAAGCAATAATCCACGTATCATGTTGTAAATATGATGTCTTTTCAAATGGTTTTACTTTTAAACAGAAATTTATTTATAGCAGCATTTGCATCAATATATTTCAAATCTGTTGTCGCTAACAAGAAGCTCTTTTACAGTGTTACCATTAGTCTCATGTAAGACTCATGTGAAGCTAATATCCAGTGATTAAACAACTTCCTCCGTTCACGTCACAGCTCTCTATGTGGTCTTTGACAACTTTCATTTATCAGTCCTTTTCATTCACTGTGAGCCAGAGCCCTCTAGTGTTTAGTGTGAAAATGAACCAAACATTAACAGTGAATTAAAGATTCCTCTGATGCCAGAAATATGCAATATGTGTAGTATGACAATTATATGCATCACTTAAAAGTTAAAAAGCTTAATATTCATCATGAAAGGGGTATTCTGGATGGTCACTCCACCTGTGTCAAAGTGAAAAAAGAGAGAGAGTTATCATTCTGAGCATGAAAATGAAGACAGAAATGTTCTGTAAACCTTTTTAGCATTACACAGCAAAAACGTCACCACAGATATTACATATTTTCCCATCAAAGCTTCTACTTACATGAGCAGCTCCACAAAGCGAATGTTTTTGTTCAGTGCCTCAATGGCTTTCATTTCCTCCTCAGTGAGTGAAAAATCGAATATCTGGAACAAAAAGTGATTTGTTTTTGCTGAAATTATTGATTTAAATGAAGAATTTGGTCATTAATATTTTGCCTTCCCTGTACACATACTGTACATGCACATACAGTAAAAAGCATTTGGGTAAGCTACCTGGAAGTTATGTTTGATCCTCTCAGGGCTGAAGCTCTTTGGAATCACTACGACTCCTCTCTGCACATTGAAGCGCAAAGCCACCTGGGCACTGCTCTTGTTGTACTTTTTCCCAATGGACACAAGCACCTTGTCCTCCAGCAGAGGAGGACTTTTCACATTCACCCTAAACCAGAGGCAGAATTTAATAGAAATGATGCCAGGATAGTCTTTAATCAAAGTTTTTAGTTAAATTTAGCATCCCTGGGTGCTAAAATAATGTCACAGGATGATGTGTTGCACTGATGCTGTTTTTTACAGTACAGTTGAAATCAAAAGTTTACATGCACTGTATAAAAAGACACATAACCTTTTTCCTCACTGTCTGACCTTAAATTGGAATACACTCTTCTTGTTTTAGGTCAGTTAGGATTACCAAAATTTTTTCTATTTGCTAAATGCCTGAATAATAATCAGAAGTTTACATACACTAAGATTACTATGCCTTCAAACTATTTGGGAAGGCCCAGATGATGATGTCATGGCTTTAAAAGCTTTTGATAGGTTAACTGACAACATTTGAGTTAATTGGAGGCACACTTGTGGATGTATTTTAAGGCACACATCACACATACACCTTCTTTGTGTGATATCATGGGAAAACCTAAAGAAATCAGCCAAGATATTAGGAAGATGACTTTGGACCTCCACAAGGTGTGAAATGTGCGTATCAACCCCAGAACAAAAGCAAAAGACCTTGTGAGGATGCTAGCTGAAGCTGGGAAGAGAGTGTCAGTTTTGGAGGCATCTCTTGTGGTCTGATAAAACTAAAATTGAGCTGTTTGGCCATAATGACCATCATTACAATTGGAGGAAAAAGGGGGATGCTTGCAAGCCTGAGTACACCATTCCAACTGTGAAGTACAGGGGTGGCAGCATCATGTTGTGGGATTTTTTTGCTGCAGGAGGGACTTCACAAAATAGATGGCATCATGAGGAAAGAACATCCATCCATCCATCCATCCATTATCTATAACCGCTTAATCCTCACTAGGGTCGCGGGGGGGGCTGGAGTCGATCCCAGCTGACTCAGGTGAAGGCAGGGGACACCCTAGACAGGTCGCCAGTCTGTCGCAGGGCCACATACAAAGAAAAAAAAAGCACTCTCACATTCACACCTATGGACAATTTAGAGTAATCAATTAACCTCAGCATATTTTTGGACTGTGGGAGGAAGCCGGAGTACCCGGAGAAAACCCACGCATGCACAGGGAGAACATGCAAACTCCATGCAGAAAGATCCCGGGAAAGCCAGGACGTGAACCAGGGACCTTTTTGCTGCAAGGCGAAAGTGCTAACCACTACACCACTGTGCAGCCCGAGGAAAGAACATTATGTGGAAAAACTGAAGCAAGACATCAGCCAAGAAGTTAAAGCTTGGGCACAAATGGGTCTCCCAAATGGATAGTGACCCTAAGCATATCGCCATATTAGTTACAAAGTGGCTTTTGGACAACAAAGTCAATGTTTTGGAGTGGTCATCACAAAGCCTTGATGTCAATCCTCAATAAAGCAGCTTGTCACTGCAGCTTTTTTGTTTGTGTTGGATTACAGAGATCTTTTGTATATAAATGCTTCTGGTCAAAGTCTTCGAATGGTTGACACTGTTTGTCATGCTTCTTTGAGGTATATTACTAAATGTAAAATGTCAACGTACCACTGCGAGTTATACTCTCGGGTGGGATGGCCTGCTTTAGCCACCAGAGGGATCCATCACTGGTATACTTTCATATACAAGGCAATACTTGGACTACTGCCCTCCTACATTTGCTCCTTAACTGCACAGAAAAGTTCTGATCTTCACTAGCTCCGTTCACTACATCATTTGTTGCTTTCTGTTCCATATATTCATACTGAACTGGGTAAAAAGGCTTTTGTTTATTCTACACCTTCTGCCTGGAATATGTTGCAGGAAGACTGGAAATTAATCGAGTTAATCTCATTGAGAGCCATTAAATCTAAGCTGCGAGTTCTTGAGGCCATTTCCACAGCATGCACTTGTTTTTATAACTTGCTTATAAATTTCATTTTTTGTTTGTTTTTTTTGTTATATTTAAATTATGTTTTAACTGTGTAATTTTATAACTGTGCTTTTGTACTTGCTGCAGCCTATCTTGGTCAGGACTCCCTTGAAAAAGAGGTTCTTAATGTATGTAAACTTCTGAATTTGAAGAAAGTAATAAAAAAATTCTCTAAAAAAATCTCTCTTATTATTCTGGCATTTGGCAAATAGAAATAATTTTGGTAATCCTACCTGACCTAAAACAGGAAATGTTTAGTCTTATTTAATGTCAGACAATGAGAAAAAAAATGGTTATATGTCTTTTTTATACAGTGTATATAAACTTCTGGTTTCAACTGTATATTTTGGTCATTGTCAAATTATGATGAGCTACTAAAAGTTCTTTCTGTGACAATAGTTGTGTCACAGATTTTATCTATTTACTTAGCTGTTCATTTTTGTTACGGTTATTTGTCTGAACCTGAATTCCTTGTCTTAAAGCTGGGATATGCAGTATTTTTTGCCATCACTGGGCAAAATTCAACAGTAGCCTTTTGGCATATCATATTTCAAGTGGTCTGTCTAAAAAGGCATCTTTTGAGTTTTTGCAACCTTCCATGTGTACAATACCAGGAGTTCTTTTTAAAACGTATCACACAGCACTGAAAAATGTATATTTCTTAAAATCTACGTACCAGGATGCATCTCTGGAGGAGCCAATTGGGCAATAGCCAACAATCACAATGCCATTCTGACGACAGTACTCCAGGAGTTTGGGTTGTGTGAAATATGGATGACATTCAACCTTGAGGTAGGAAAGAGGAAAATATACCATGAAAAAGGAAATTGTCCCAAAGTGAGCTAACATTACATCAACATCCTGTGCTCTGACTAGCCAGAATAAAATTGGATGGGAATCAAAAGAAAAAAATCATCTCCTTTTAATACAGTATAAGGTAAAGAAAATGCATTTTGACATCATATTTGCCAATTTCTGACAAGAAATTTCCTCTCATCAAGTAAGTAGCTCACAGATGTATTGTCAAGCTCTCAGGATTTTCTGAATAGGAAGCAGGAAGTTGACAGTGGCCCAAAAGCATGACAGACAGCAATGCTTTCTTATTAATAGCCTCTAATACCACTTTATACTGTGATTTACTATTGCACTACACACACAAAGCTCTCTGTGACGTCAGCGGTCGTCTAAAGAGACAGTTTACATCACCTGGTTAGACACAGGTTTGTGTTTGAGGCCAGGTTTATTCAGCAGCAGTTCCAGCTGCCTGCGGTTGAAGTTGGAGACTCCCAGGGACTTGATCAGCCCAGCATCTTTGCAAGCCTCTAAAGCCTGTTGAGAAGAAAAGATTTACATCCTTTCAAAGATTGATCGTGATTATCTTTACAGACTTAGTGAGATAGTGGAGGAAAATATAAAGCACAGTGCAGAGAAAAGCAGTTTTTTGGCAGTTTATGACACCGTCCTTGACAGTCTGTGATGCTGCACAGAGAAGGTTTTGGCATCGACTTAAGAGTTTGACGGAATATCATAAACCGAAATTATGAATTTTATATTTTCTTGGAAGAAATGACATTAAGTACAGTGCACTACACGCACTCCTGAAATGCACAGAAAAATTGCATCTTTCACATTGAAGACAGGACTACCATTTACCACGTGAGTACCTTAGATCAATTAAAATGAAATTATGCTCTGTTGATATTTTATTACACACTTAGACACTTCGATGCAATTAAGCCTACAATTTTAAAAGTTATCATATTCATTTGCATGAGCAGACAACACAGATTCAACTTTATTGTTATTTTTTTCAGTCTACATTTATTGGCTGTGTTATAATATTTTTCCAGTCCCCACTGTCAAAAAAATTAGTTGACTTTTAAGGTGTTTGTTGCGCTTCAGATACTCATATAAGAGTATAACAGAGTATTTACAGATGCATAAGACAACCCATGAAAATATCATACTACATTACAGTGACAAGAAGGGGACATGTAAAGTCATCAGACAGAAGGAGCATCTTTTGCGGACTCACCTCCCATGTTGCACAGAGGTCAGTGTGGTGGTAGATGTATTTTCCATTCTGGTCTTTGGGATAAAATTCGTTTCCAGGCTAAATTGCAAGCAACATGCAATAATTTGCATTGACAATTTTAAACTTAAACATAGGAGGCTAATTGGGTCATGGTGAAATAATGCACACAATGAAGGTGTGGACGTGTAGATGATTTTAGCTTTGTTATTGCAGTTAATTTTGCAATTCATACAAGTATCTGACCGTAACCAAAACACATCTAAACATGACTGATTCCAATCCTAACTAAACATACATCTGGCTCTATGATCTTATCACAGATGTATCATTAACCACATTCCACACGTGTTCTGCATGCATAAACATATGGCTGACTGATAAGTTAACTGTTATCTGTGTAATGTGTAGAAACCTTGAAGGCCATAGGAAGCTCAACAATGTAGAGATCCACATAATCTAGTTTCAAGGTTTTCAGTGTCCTCTCCAAGGCCGGTCTCACCAACTCTGGTGGATGGAAGGTATTCCAGAGCTGACAAAGAAAACACCCTGCTGTTAGAAAACATTGAAATCACAATGAAGTGAAAGTCAACAAATGTTTCTGGTTTTTAGGAAACTCTATACAGGTGAACATTAAAATAGAGGCCTTTAGAATAATATGATGAATTCTTAAATTGTTCAAAGTAAACTGAGACAAAAGAGACACCTGACATAACATATGACAGAATGTATTACCTTTCCGCAGTAAAAGATGTCCTCTCTTCTAACAGTTCCATCAGCAATCTTCTCTCTAATGGCTTGACCCACTTCGTGCTCATTGAAATACACCAGTGCCCCATCAAAGTGCCTGTAACCTACATCTATGGCCAGCTTGACGCACTCAAGTGCAGTGCCTTTGGGTGTCTATTGAAAATGCACCGAAAATGTAAATATTATTTGACCTGCTTTTGTTCGAGCTACAGCTGCGACTACAATATGCATTCCTGTTAAAATGATACTTAAGCAGTCACTGCAAGCAGCAAACACTGACAGTCTTAGGTCACACAGAGTTGTAGGGGTTAAGTATGCATTACAAACACACACACTATATTCTCTGTATTGTTCTCACCGTTCGAGGGTCTCCATAGGTGCCCAATCCCAGCAGCGGAATACGGTTACCGTCACTGAGAGGGATACTGTGGCTCTTTGCAGTCAGATTCATGTCTGTGCAAATGTGAATAACCGAACTGCTCTCTGTCTAAGAGATAATGTGGACTTTGGCTATGAACATTGAACCCTGGCGCTTTATCTTCCATGCACTCGCATTTCTCTGTAAGTCAACACCTGTGGTTTTGAGTGTGCTTTAAAAATAATGGTGGATTCACTTATATTATTGCCTATTACCTCAATTCACACTGTTGGTTTTGATGATAATGAACTCTGTGACTGTTAGATTTACTTTGTGCATTGTTTGGCAACACATTGTGGTGTTTCATTAGATTACAAAAAAGTAGAAGTAGAAGAGTAAACTACATGCTATAACTAACAAAAGACAAAATAGTGATGTTGATAATGACAAACAAAATGCACTGTAGATGGTAAAGTATTATTACAACAATATTATAGAACCCCTAGGGGCTTTTATTTTGAAAAATGTCTGTAACAGTACTCATAGACACAATAATACCTGCATCAGAAACAGGTCGCTAAAAGATTTGATTGGTGTTTTAACCAATTACGGCCAAAATATGTTGTACTCTTGTTTTCTGTTGGCCAATCATATACAAGATTCCTCAAAATCATTCTAAAATACAGATATCTTGTATGTGACATGTTTTGAAGGTACAGAAATTTGTTGAAATGAATGAACTAACATGAACTATTAAAATCCGGCAGTCAATAATTTAACACTGACGTGAACTTGCACATTTGAAGAAGTTACTCGCCCACATAACAGACACAAAAGTGGAGAGAGGAATAAATCATGCTTGTATGTGTGTTGACCCTGTAGTGATATTAAATGAGAAAAGCTGAGCTACAGGAGAATAAATATTTGAAAGCAACACATGAATGCCTGACAACCTTACAGCATTATGTTCCATGATATTTTGATTTGTCATCTGGTGCCTGAATTTTGTTTTCCATTACATAAATAAATGTTTTCACCATAAATTAATGCCAAAAAAGTCACAAAATGCTGTATAAAAAGTCACCAGAATGCAAAATTGAAGTGTTTGATGTTCAAAATTTCCAGAAGGAAGAACCTTCATGTCCCCAATGGTCAAATGAAACCTATGCCCATGTATTTGTGTAAAAACCCAAACAGAATTGTATATTTTGTTTTCCTTGTATATTCTCCCTTTAAGCTCCATCTTCTACAGACGTAAAGTATCCTTCAACTGTTACGCTGGGGACACACAAATACAGATTTCTGAATCCAGATGGCTTCACCTCCTTCACACCCATCCTAACGTGCCTCCAGGAGGTGAAGGGCTGAATGGCCAGAAAATGTTTTCAGCTAAATGAAAATAAAACTAAAATGACTGTTTGGTCCCCTCAACTAAACAACAACCATCAGTAGCCTTCAGGGCAGAAATTTGTGCCACTAGAAACTGAATTTGAATTGCTCAACTTGAATAATAGTAATAAAAATACTAATTTTAATCTTAGAATTTGAATTTATTATGCTGGAACTGTACTGAAACTGCACACCACACTGTTATCACATCAGACCTGTAGACTGAGACCACCTAGGTGCAGCACAGAATGCCACAGGAGGTCAACCAGTGGTCATCAAACCGTACAACAAATTAGCCTTCTACAGGAATGACAGCTGAAATATTAAGGATTTAAATTTAACCATTAATAGCAATGCTATTTGCAAAATCAATTTTCTTTCGCATTTGTGTAATATCAGTTTCAGTATCCTCTGTAACTTTTTATTCTCTTGTGCATTATTTCAATTTCAAGTGCAGTATCTCATTTTCATTTACAACATCGAAGTATAAAGTGCAATATTTCATGTTTCTGGGTGCAATATTCAAATGTAATGTGTAATACGTCCGTTAAATGTGCAATAATTCATGATCATGTGCAAAATTTCTGTTTCATTTGCAATATTTCTTTATCACAAGATATGCTTTACTGCCCCATTATCATTGGCAGTATTACTAATTATTTTTCTATTTAAGTCTTCTTCTTCTATTATGTTCATTTTCAACAATGTATTACGTTTATATCTCATTGCTGTCTAAAAGGCACTGTATTTCTCAAGTTATGTCATTTCGTTTTTGAGGAAAATCTGGCTAAATATTTACTTCGAAATGAAGTAAATAAATCTCATATCTCCGATGATCAATTTGAATTTAGTTGCTCTGAAACTATATTTTATCCTTAATGAAAATTCTGAACTCTAACCTGTTTAGCCACATTTTTAGTGTTGTACACGTTTAAATTTTGTTGCATAAAATGATTTTGCGAGTCTTCATCTTGTCTTGCTTTATGTAGATACGTTTTTTTGTGTCCTGAATGATAAGAGCTTCAGCACTTTGGCCAAATTAGGTGGTCTTAAATGTGAAACAGCCTATAATAAAATAATTTGTTTGTTCATTCTGTTTATAGTATAACATACTGCATGTAGAGTCATTCTGCCTCAATTCATCAAATGCTCCACATCTGACCATCTTCAATTTAACAGATTTTTTCTTTAAGTGGTGAATAATGATTGAGTTTATCATGTGTAAAATCTGGGGTCATTAGTTTTTGAGTAACAAATTTTTAAACAGGGGTGGATTCATGGCGATTTTTGCATTGTTTTCTTAGCACCAATCTGTGGAGCAAGAGCCTTGAAATACGTGCATATGGTCTTCAATGATAAAACCTGCTTTTAGAGAACAACACAACCCAGTAATGGTGCAAATTTGGTTTTAAAGAAAAAAAAAATCAACGTTTCTACTCTGATATTCCACCAACCACAAAACCTTTATTATTCAGTCTAAGAGGCAGATTTTTTTTTTCCTGTGATTGAACCAATAGGAGATTTTGCATGTTTTACTTAACATACATATGAAAAGGAAAAAAATCTGACAAATATGAGATGTTAAGGCGTGGATTATTTTAAAATGGTGAATTGAAGCGGAATGACCCTGTAATAAATTTTTGCTGCTTCTTTTGCCCTTTGGACTACGTGCTAAACTGCATTTTGTTGTCTTAGTACTTGCAAGGACAACAAAGTGGAATCTTATGTTGAATCTAATGTAATCTATAAATAAACTAGAATATAGATCCATTAAAGGCAAATTATTTATTACTTAATGGTCCTTTAAGAATATAAGAAGCTTAAGTTAATGATTAATGACCTGAGAAGATGTTGCAAATATGTTGGTTGTGATGATGCTATGCAGGTTCAAGCGGTCATTAGGTAGTACAGTTTTTAAATCAGAGACAGTGGGGTGCAAGAAAACAAACAAACAAACTTTAACCGGGTGGTACTAAGTTCCATAGAGACAGAGATCATACCAACATGCCTGTCCTGCCCAGTGGACTCCATCCTGCAGCCCTGTTTCCCATGACAACACGTTTTATTTTGACCCCACCCCTCTCGTGCCGCAACACGCGCGTGCGGTGCAATTTGAGCAACATCTGCGGCACGCGAGCGTCACGCGCAGTAGGAGGAGGTGTGTTTCACGTTTCGCGGTGCAGGTTAGTCGCGATTTACTGCCGTTTATTTTAGTAATTTACAGTATTATTAGTGAATAAACGAGGCGGTGTTTTAAAATTCCGAACTGGCAGAGAGTGAGGAGGACAGTGCAGGTGTGTGTTACCGTGGTTTAGAGCCCCAGCCGTGGAAGGTAAAAGTGCCGCCAATGGACGACTGCACGGAGAAACAGCAGCCTTTGGACGCTGCTGTTATCATCGTAGAGAACGAAGCGGAGCCAGTGCGAGAGGAGAAGTCCGGTACAGCCGCCCACGTTTACCTGGACACCTGCCCCGTCTGCCAGCTAAACTTTCACAGCCGAGAGCCCAAACTTCTGCCGTGTCTCCACTCTTTCTGCAAGAAATGTTTACCGTCACCCTCAAGGAATTTGGCCATGCCAGAGCCGCCAAACTCCCAGGTAGACAGCGCGACCAAACCACGTGAGTTCCTGTGTTTACAAACTGACTACGGATCGATTGAAGGTTACAGTTTCTCTGCATGCAAGAAAACAAACTTCATTGCGTGTCTGTAACCCGTTGTGGTGCTATTGCATACACATGTGCATGGATCACCTTTTGACTATACGTAAATCGTGTCATATGCCAGTTATTTTTCCACAGAGCATATATAAGCCCAGTTTTACGGACTTAGACCAACATCTGTGTTCCTGTTTGATTCCAGTGAATGTGATCCGCTGTCCAGTGTGCAGGCAGGAGTGTATGGAGGTAGATGTGATGGATAATGTCTTTGTGAAGGACTCGGTTGAGGCTCCCAGCAGCACAGTGGAGAGGACAGTCCAGGTTGGTTACAAAATGTGTTACCATATGGGGGCAGCCTTGTTACTAGTTTTCAGGCTAATGGCTATGATATTCCCATATGACCAGCTTCTGCCCTGAGGGTTTGTACTTGGAACATCTGGGTAGCAAATGTACCTACCACTTCGGAGTAGCAGCTTGTGTTTTTCAGATCATTGCACTAATTTCATTCTTGCACATATCGTCTAATTTCACAAATTGTGGAGACGCTGTCACCTGTTTATCAGCCTCAGATGCTTGTCTCCTCTGGATGTAGCTCTGTATGACCTGTGATGACAACACTGAAGCTGCAGCGTTTTGTGTCGACTGTGTTGAGTACCTGTGTGCCACCTGTGTGGAGGCCCACCAAAGGGTTAAATTCACCAAAGACCACACCATTAGACAGAAGACAGAAATACCACAAGGTATTTATAACCTGTGTCCTTATCTCACCCTTTTTTTTCTGTGAAATACTTGTGCTGTTTCCATGACAAAGGAAAAAGCTATTATGGGAGCAGCACAGCTGGTGACGAATGCACAATTATTGTTCTGCTTTTACATGGCTTAGGAATTAGCTTTACACCAGCTGCACAGTCCAAGTACTAGGGTGGAGGCAAGGAATAGATCAGATATTATCATGTGCCAAACAATGAGCTTTTTGTTATTTCCCAGAGGTCCACGGTGTGTCGACTCAGAGGCCGATGTTCTGCGACATCCACAAACAAGAACCACTGAAACTATTCTGTGAAACCTGTGACCTACTGACCTGCCGGGACTGCCAACTTGTCAAGCACAAGGACCACAAGTACTGTCAGAATGTGGACTGTAATATGATTCAGCAGTTCCTATGTTACTGGATAAATTTCAGTTTTGTTTAATTACACTGAACAAAGACATGGCGGTCCTTACTTTCTAAGTGACGTAATTTATATAAGGAATGCATATCGGGAGTCACATACTGTATTAATAATGAAAAAACCCTAATTGTAATTATAATATTGATTTCAGTATACTGCCCAACACATGGGAAGTGTCCTCAAACAAGGCTAAATGCTTACTTAGAAGGCAGCTGATCTTTTTTGTTCATAAAGAAGTTTCATTTGTCATTTGGTGGTTATTTGGTGCCATCGTGGCCTTAATGATGGCCAGAACTGCCTGGAGAGGGATGTTGTATGTGGCAGATAGGTGGTAACATTGGCCACCTACCTTGTTTGGAGGTGACTGCTCCAATTAAATGAAGATGGCTTCCTTCTTTCCTCTCTCAAACTGTCCGTCTCTCATCTGTCTAAACACCTGGAACTTTAATCAGTCACTTAGAACTGAGGTAGTTTCTTGGATGAGAGGTGAAACATTGTCAAGAACCAAAAATATGTCCAAGTGCCTTTCACTACACTTTAGCATTTAGGATTGCTATGACAGTCTATGCAGACATATTGTCCTTTCGTAAGGCACAGCACCACAGCCACCTACAAGTGTAGCATTGTAAATCTGCTTATCATTCACAAAGGGAAGAGAAAAAAAAAACATTACCAGTTTTTTCAGACCAAAATGTTGTGGTAATATCATTTATTTAGGTATTAGTGTGTTTGCACTGACTCCTGAATGTTTTTTAATTAGTTACCAGTTCCTTGAGGATGCTTATAAAAACCACAAACAGCACATGGAGACGATGACCCATCAGCTGCAGGAGAAAAGGAAACTGATTGAAGAGGTGTCAGACTCCATAAACAATGGGTATGTATCTCACTTTTCAACAGGTTTGTGCATTGGAAAAAAAAATGTTGGAGACAATTATAGTTTGAGAGTAAAAATCCAATTTGCTCATCTATACAACTTTAGCGCTCATGAATAACAGCAACTAGCAACAGCTTAAGAATAGCACAATTAGTATTTTAAGTTACAACATGTCTCCAAAATGTGTTTTAGATTTAATATGTTCTGTTTGACAGTGCAAAAAAAATTATAAATCATCCAACAATAATTAATGTGTGCAATAGTTATTTATTGACAGTGGTAATGTATGCTTTGCAGACTTCTACTGGTTGATCAGAACCGAACATCTATTCACAATGAAATAAAGAAGTCCATCTGCAGTTTGATTCTCGAGATAAACAAGAAAGGCAAGATGCTAGTCAGTCAGCTTGAGGTATGACAAAACTGACACATGAAAAATATAATAAAATGTCAAGTGTCAATTACAAGTTTTACCGCATGCTGTAGTCCTGCAGCTTGCTGTGCTGTCCATAAGAACATTACTTATTGCATGCTCAGCTGACTGAGTTACCCTGAGGCCCAGAGTGCATCCCCTCAAGGAGTTTGAACTCTGCTCTGTTCACTTATTCTTGTTTTTCCAGGCTGTAACAAAGGACCACGAGAGTGTCCTGCGTAAACAACAAGAGGACATTGGCTATCTATCCAGACACCTGGATCATGTCATCAGTTTCACCAAATGGGCCACAGCCAGGAATGGGGGCATGGCCCTCTTGTACTGTAAACGTTTGGTGAGGCCTGTCTGATCACTTATCCACTCAACAGTCTTGTTTTCCCAATCTGAAAGTCAGCTTAACTCTGAACGCCATTTTAGGAGTCTGATCTATCTTGGACGTGTTAAAGTGGGAACATATGTCTTTTGTAATGCACAAGTGTCCTCTGAAAATTATTAATCATGGCCCTTCTGTTGCAGATTCTGTTTCAGATTGGAAACCTCCTGCAGGCAAAATGCAGTGTCTCATTTGTACCACAGAGCACTGTGCGCTTCCAGTGTCGAGCCTCGTACTGGGCCTCAAATGTTGATCTGGGTAAGACATAAACAAATGATCTGGAACTCTGAGAAGGGATTCTTCACTCTTCTTTTTTAATAGTTTTGGATAAACTGAAGCCTCATTCTAATTTTGCTGCTGCGTACTATTGGCTTATTTCAATAGTGTTCTCCTGCCATAAAAAATGTTGCAGCATTTGTACAAATAGTTCAATTGAGGCTTGCAATGAACTTTATAAACAAGCATGACAACAGTTAGATGACCAAAGAGAGTTAGTTTGGGATTGATATCAATTGGAGGAAGGAAGCTCAACTAGGAGGGAAATTCAGAAGAATTTAGGGAATCAAAACAGTGTTTGGCAGTTGCAGCAGCTGCAGTTCAGTTAAGCCTGGCAAATGTACCGAAATGTCAGATTATTCAGTCAGTTGAAACACTGTCAGAAATATTAACAATTTTGCTGAATGATTGTTTAAGTCTAGCAGAATCAGTTTTTATTGAATTAAAATCCCAAATATTGTCTGGCTCTAGAAGGGAAGATCACTGTAAATTGAATATCTATTGTTTTGAAATATCAAACCAAGCAGTTTGATGCCATCACACAGGACTTTGGAACAGTCAAATGGACATTTTCTTCCTACATTTTCCAGACTAAGCAGTTCATTGAAACAGATTAATTAATATTATAATCAATAGTGGCCATTTATTGTTAGGTGTAGCCCTACTTGGCCTGTTTTTGCATTTGTAACCTGAGATTTTCAATATTCTTCCTTAAACCTTCTCTTCCCTACAGTTCTCTGGAATGTTCCTTCTGTATTTTTTACTCTTCATCACTACTTGTTATGCTTATCCTGTCTCTTTGTATATGTCCCCTCAGGCTCTTTAGTGGTAGAAAGTGTACCAGGCCACCAGCTGGGTGGTTGTCAGGGTATCCCGCATCAGCTCACCCACCCCGGGCAGGGCCCCTCAGGCTCACCCCACAGCTTTGCCCTGGGAGCTCCTCATAGCACTTTGGCTCAGCTCCAGATGCAGGTGGACAAGCTAAACCCTTTGGCTAACTGGCAGCCACAACCGCCTCCTCCACCCTGGACATGGTACCAGAGCGTCCGACTGCCGCGGACTGTCCCAGGGCCCCAACGGGGAGGTTCTCCCTCTCACAATATGAATCCCCAACTGGGCCGTAGGTTTGTCATGCCTCTGACCAACCATGTCAGCCCAACTAGCAGCTTACCGAGCCCTGGATTTGCTCCCCAGGTTATTGTGCCTTTCTGTGTGTGAGTGTGCATGCGTGCTCGTTTGATTGACAAACCCTCTTAACAAGCACCGACAGCAGATGGCATTGTCCTAAATAGAGCTGACAGCCTTCACATCCTGGGCAATTTATGCCTTTCCTTGTCAGAATGGATTTTAGTCTTGGATGAGCTTATGACTCAAAATCATAAAGTAAATCAGCTTAATCTGCAGTGCAGCAGCAGCCAGCGTGTGACAGAGGACCAAAAATTCCATAAGGAAGGCTCGATAATATCTTGTCATCCAAGTTGTTTAGTCTAGTTCAGAGGGTGTTTTGGTTCCCACTCTGAAATATAGGATCATTCACAGGACAATACTGGCATGTGAAGTGCACACAGACTGATGTGAGCAAGCTGTTACAGTTGCATAAGGAACTCATAGTAAAGAAATATCCCAGTATATCACATGTTTCACAACAAATCATGTATATTTCACACTTTTAGGAGTTTTTCAAAGCATGCTGTTGTCATGCTGCAGTAGGTTTTCACATTCTGTTTTGGGTAGCTGTTGTTTTTCTTTTATGCTTCACTATAATACAGTCAATGTAAATTAAGAAAAACTGACAACACTATAATGTTACAAGATGTTTGCAATGTTATTGTAAATCCAGCAGCTGTCAATCCAGATCAGTTTTAACAGTTACCTCATAGCGTTCATGATGAAAGAAAACTGACATGATAAGGCAAGTTTCAACTCTCTGCCAGCTGACTGTCATATTGTTGTGGAATAAATTCTGAGTGATGCCTTACTGGGGGGTTTGTGAAAACAGTCACTGCTGAAAAGTGACTAAAGCACTTGGAAAATCAGTTTCAGATTTTAAGTACATATTTATAATAGTAAATATCTACAACTCAATAGGCAACAATCATAGTTTAAATGAGAAAAGAAAATATTTGTCAAGAGTTTAACACTTGCAACTTAGTGAGTGGTTATTGATCAGATTCTGCTGATATCAGTGTAATGTCATCATATAAAACAGTTTGAAATTCAAAGTTAAAGTAGGACCCCACTACTCATTGCAATAAGTTGATTTGAAAAAAAAAATAGGTTCTAGGGGTCATGTGATTCAAAGCAGTGAGTAAGCATAATGCAGTACAGCATTAAAAATGCTGGTATGGTCCAGTTAATGTGTCTGAACTAAAAAAAAAATATACACATGCATTTAAATATTTTATATAAATGCTGTATACTGTTGCATAATGGATAGTAAGACAAAATTTGTCCGTGTTGTTTAAACTATAAAAGGCCTAAACTAAATCTCTTGGACAGATAAGCCTGGAACTGAATGTTGTGATTGCTGCCCTCTGCGATCAACCCACACAGTTAGCAATGAAAAGCGCAAGTTTATATCTCCACCTTTATCATCACATGATTACAAATGTTGACGAATCTAGCATTACAAAGATTGCTTTGTTTTCTGTCTTTATTCCCACATTCATTGCAGCATCATCTGAGGGTGATGGGAAGTAGCTCTAGCTACCAAACCAAAGCAGTGGATATGTTTTCTGCTTCACCTCCTTGCACGCTTATAAGACCAATGTCCATAAATGGTGGTGTCCGTTCGCCTCAATCAAGACAGGTGGTAAGCAGCTCCATCTAGTACCTGTGCATGACAATCACCACCGCATAATATCACCTATTTAGTAAATGAAACGCAATGTTGTGTTTAGATTGAGCCCACATATGTGAGCAGGAGGAATGAATCAGCAGGTCCAGTATACATGATGAATCCCAACTATACTCAGGGCGTAATGCTGTCTTTGCCAAACAGAAATGGTATGTTTATCCATCAGTGTTATTGCACCTTTGTATCTTTTTGTGACCTGCAGAATATATCCGTTATTGTGTTCTTAATAAAGTAACAGTCAAATATTTTGTTCTCTTTCCAGTGCAAGGCCAGCAGAATTCACCAGGGTACACTGCTGTATCTCAGGAGGAAAAACAAGGGTAGGACACCACTGTGACGTACTCATAAACACACACAAGCTCAGATCCTCTCTCTTTCTCTGATAGGAGCCTAGTCCCTGAGAGCTATTGTTCTCTCCAGTGAATTTTGGTTTAACTGGCATTTGTTTTGCTCCCAAGGACAGTTTCCTGGAAACCTCCAGAAGCACACAGGGCTAATGGAGGAGTGGGCTCTGCTGTCAAGAGGAAAAGAAGATCATCTCCAGGGCCAATCATTGTCATCAAAGATGAGCCAGATGATGACAGCGGTTATGTGAGGAGACAATAAATCCTTATTATTCAGGATGAATAGTATTACACATGATACTTGATAGATGTTTTTGTCCAAAGCCTATTTATTTAGCAAGACTGCATTTAACCAAAAAACATAAACTATGAATTAAAGTATGAAGTAAAATTGTTGCTTCTTACTTGAGTCAAATTTGTGGTGTTTTTACCATCATTTCAGTCAGTTAAAATAAAAATGCATTCACCCAAGTGAACAATAGGACTGGGAAACAATATTGATACCGTGCAGAAAGATTACAGAAACATAAGCAGTCAGACAAGTTGTAAACAGGCCAGTCTGACTCACCGGATGTAGAATCAAGGTATAAGGCTGCCATTTCTGCCGTGCATTTCATTGTCTTCAGAATCCCTTTAACGCAGAAAAAAAACAACCTCTAAGCTAGCAAGCTACACACTGAAAATTGCAAGTTTTGCCAAGGTTGTGTTTGTGTCTTAAGGCAGACCTGTTGGGTTCTTTGGGTGACTTAGCTGTTTTAATCTTGCTTGCATAAAAGTCTGCAAAAGTTCCACCAAAGCAATTTCTCCAGACACTGTTTTGCAAGGACACCATTGCTGCATTCTGGGCTTAGCACCACTGAGGACTAAAGTGATTGGTTTAAAAATGCAAACAAGCCAGCATACTTTTCCCCATTGCAGAATGATGATGAGGTGCAGCTAGAGCAATCTGTAATACTCACACAGCTGAAGAGATATGCCTGGCTGTGTGAGACTATAGAGAAAGCCAACAGCTGAAAATGTCAGTAATAATTTCTTATTGGAGAGAAAAACTATGTGACACAGATATGACAAATACTGCATGTCAGTGTTAAAGTCAAAGCAATGCCATGCATCCCAGAAGATTTTTTGTCATATTTGTTGAAGGTCTCTTCATTTCCCAACAGTGATTAATACACTGAGTGCTTTGATAATAAAAAGAAAAAAATAATTGTGGCAGTCTCAGGCATGTCAATCATTTCAGTTGGTCCAAATGAGATGACTGGATGACCTACCTGCCTGTTTAACCATGTACCTGCCTACCTGCATGCACTCTGAGTGCTCATGTACTCAATAGTCTTCACCAGAGTCCCACTAAAAGCTAGGTGGACATGCTGCTAAAGCTAGCAAGCACTAAAACAGCAGACAAAGTGCTGCCACAATTTGCGTTTCAACCTAAAGCTAAACTTAGCAGATGATAGTGTTAATTTGTGTATTTTTGCATCTCCATCCTCCTCCAGTTTGATTAGGGCATGTTATGTACTGTATATGTGTACATGTTCGCTGCCTGTCTGCTTTGTAGCATAATTGTGAGCAAGTATTGTTTGATGATATTTATCTTATGTTAGGTATATGTTAGGTGATGTTGCCCATTTGTGTGTTTTCATACATGAGGCAGCTTTTAATGCATGCGCTCTCTCTGACAGCACTCTCTGTCATGGATTAGTCCTGCAACAGAACTCTGTCAGTACAAATTCATGTTCCGTAGCAGGTGGGATTTTTTCAGATGTATGCTTTAAAAGTACAGTTTACTCTTGCTGGCTTCTACGATCCTGCATACTCCTGCTTTAAACCAATACATCAGTCCATTAACTAAAGTTTAAACCGACAGTTTAGGTACTGGTAGTATTTTCAGACTTATTTTTCTCTCCGTTTTGAATTTCAGGCACATTCCTATCAAAGAGCCAACCTCCCTGACAGCACAGATGACCAACCCCAAATTAGTTCCAAAGTTGAAAGAAACAAGGTCCCAACTTCTCTTCAAAGCACAGAAGACAGATCTCACAGCCCTTCACAGCCTACAGCCAGTCTGTGGGGCCAGAGTGAGACTACAGCTCCAAATCACATCCGTTCAGTGGCAGAAGAGCAGCAGCTCGACCAAAATCAAGCTCGGCTGGAAGACTCTAATGAAGTCTGGTGTGTTGTGTGTCAGACTGGTGGAGAGCTGTTGTGCTGCAATAAGTGTACCAAAGTTTTTCATCTCACGTGCCATGTTCCATCTCTCCTCAAGTCTCCCAGGCAAGCGCTGTCAAATTTTATTTATTGCTGGTCTCAGATGAAAATACCAGAACTCATTTCTTTTCAGTTTTATGTTTATAAATGGGTTGTGGTGCTCTGTGGATGGAAAAAAGACCCCTTAGCTATTCACATTGAGGTTGTTTTTGACAAGTTGTTTTCACATTTTGAAGGTGTAAAGTTTTCAGTTGACAGCAGCATTATACACTTCTTGTATTTTTCTGAGTACTGTCTTTTCTATTGAGTGCCTGGACTGTTTCTTTTCAGCGGGGAATGGCTTTGCTCTTTCTGCCGTGACCTGTTAGTGCCTGAGATGGAGTTTGACTGCAAACCTGAAGCCAAAACCGTAAAGACCGAGACAGATTTTCAAGGAGGATTTGCGCCGGTGGACAAACAAGTAAGTACTTTTTTTTGTGATTTGGTAGCATTTATGGAATTATAGTAATTGTAATCAGAACTGGTTTGATCACCATAAAGTTGGAAGGTAAATATTGTCAAGTAAGTCATGCAGTTACAGTTAAGTTTAGCTTGTGTAACTTCAATGAACAATATTTGTTAATTATTTCATTTAATTCAATTTCAGTAAAACTTCTTAACTTTATTAAATAGAAGCAGGGTAATTATAGGTATTCATAGGAGAGCACCAACAAACATGATTACGATGACATAAATACTGTCTTTATTTCAATTATGCTCCTCTTAAGTCAAAATCTATCATTTGGATGTCACCTCACCTTACCTGTGTACAAAAGACATATAAAATTATAGTAGTAGAAGTAATCTCAATCCTTATTTCCTAATTCGGTACATATGATAGTGACTTTCCTCCGCTTTTTCATTGAACAGAATCTGCTTGTCAGTCGTCTTGTCTGACAGTCACATCTTTCATGTTTAGTCTGAAGTTTAACAGCAAAACGACAAGCACAGATAGTCAGTCCAGCTAAACAGGAGCAGGAGACGAGTGCTCCAGACTGAATGTTGCACGTACACTGCCTAAAAAAGTATTCACCCCCTTGAAAGTGTTGCCATTTCCATTGATTCATGGTCAGTCATGCCAAATGTAAAATAAGTGATTGCATGAGTGAAGCAAAGTGACTCACCTAATTGAACACAGGTGCAGCCAGTTGGTGCTAGAAATCACACAGTTGATGAAATGGAGATCATCTGAGTACAATGAATGTGTCTCAAGTGAGAAAGAGTAGCAAAGTGAAACCCACTGTTGAAAAAAGCTCATATTAAATCTCAACTACAGTTTGCCAGAAGGCATGTGGGAGACTCTGAAGTCAGCTAGAAGAAGGTTCTTTCTTGAGCTTTTTTCCCATCAGACTAAATGCTATGCTTGGCAGACACCCAAAGCTGCACATTATCACAAAAACACTATCGTCCTTGTGAGGCATGGTGGTGGCAGCATCCTGATGTGGGGGATTCTTCTCACCACCAGGCCCTGGAAGGCTTGTAAAGGGTAAAGTGAACGCAACAAAGTATAGGAAAGTCCTGGAGGATGACATGATGCAATCTGTAAGAGAAGGGGAGAAATGGTGTGAAGACAATAAGGTAAATGTTCTTCAGTGGCTGAGTCAGAGCCCAGAAATCAATCCAATTGAGAATTTGTGGCTGGACTTGAAAAGGGCTATTCACTCATGAGCTGTTGTGCAAAGACAAATGGGCTAAAATTGCAGTCCAGATGTGCAAGACTGATTGAGACCTATTCACACAGGCTCAGTTGCTCTGGAGCCTTTCCCAAATGACACAGGGTAAAAAGCAGGGTACACCCATGGCAGGTCGCCAGTGGAACCAGTTGCAACTCACTGAAATAAACCTTGGCATGCTGCACTTAGAGCCAAACTATAAGCGTATTACAGCCACCTTTCAAATCTAAAGGCAGTGTGGGTGCGACACAAATAAACAGATTCTGACAAGAGAATTATTTTAATGCATCAATCTGAGTAACTGTCTTCCTAGTCAACTGTATAGTTTTATCTATTGTCCAGGAAGAGCATGTTGTAGGAAAAACATAATATTGATAACAGTACGGAGGAAAATCAAATCTCAAAAGCAATAAGCTGCCTGATGCTGTATTTTGCAGTGATGATAGACAAGCATTACTAATTTGATATAGTACTTGACTGTGTAAAGCAGTAGACTACGGATTGGAGGACTGCATTTGGTTTGTCAGTTATCGATTGACATGTATTAAGTCATATGCATTTTTCTACCACTGCAGAAATGTGAGAGGCTGTTGCTGCACTTGTTTTGCACTGAGCTGAGCTCAGAATTTCGAGAGGCTGTATCCACCTCGGTGAGTCTGGAAGTATGATTGACTAGAAAGGAAAAGTTAACAGGATTAGTGTCACATGGAGTTACTGTAAATAGAATTTTAATTATATGTAATATGGCATATTTACCACGAAAGCCAGAAAAATTCTAAATCAGAAGCAGAGCAACTTTAAACAGGTACTGTAAATATACAGTCAGCTGTCCTCCCAACACAAAGCTTTTCTTCCTTACTTGCACTAAGTGGATAAATACAGAGAACTATAGACTATAAATTCAACAGTATATATAAAACATTTGTGTGCAAGCACTTGACCAAAGTCCAATTTTGGCTTGAACTGACTCTAGTTATTATGATCCCTTGCATAACAAAACGGTAAATATCCATTACTCATTGTGCACAATGCTGATGAGTTATACTTTATAAATACAATATTATAATCATGATTCTACTTAAACATCTGTCCATGAAGTTTTATTGTTTCATTATCTCTCCCTTTCTAAATACTGTAGGTATGTGCTAATAACAGGCTGGCTGTAAAGCTGCCAATGAATCTTTCCACTGTGAAAAGACGTCTGGAGGCTAAACACAGTCTCTGCTACCAAAGCACTGCAGAGCTTGTGTCGGACATCAGGCTCATATTTAGGAACTGTGCAGTTGTCAGTGAGGTACTGTAGACACAACTGTTTTTAAAAAGCCCTTTCTTTGCATTATTCACTTCATGACACCTTGTAATGAACTGCTTTGCTATTTTCCTTGATTTTCCTTCTATACCAGGCTGAAGCTGAAATCACCAAAACCTGCAGGGAACTTAAAGAGCTGTTTGAACGGTACCTAAAGCTCATCTACCCCGACCAAACCTTTCCAGAAATCAAACAGGAGATGATACCTACTGCTCCTCCTGAAACTCAGGTCTCACCTCTTGACAGTATGCCACAGCTTGCAAAGTGTCAGAGCACATGTTCAGACTCCCAGGAAACACCGAGCTGTCCCAGTGGAGAGGAGGGCGTTGCATGAAAGCACAAATCTTTGCAATCGTTTCGATATTTAACAACACTGCCAGCACCAAATGATATGTGGTGTGGAACACTTTATTACAAACATTTGTGATACATAGTTACCTTCAGGTCACCAAAAATGTTTTATATGTTTAAAAATTAAATTGTACAGCGAGCAAAGACTGTCTCATACATGATATAGGACCCTAATTAATTTTTTTTTTCTGTTATAAACAGCATTAAAGTTGTTGGATTTAGTGGATTTTCCATCTCTGCTAAAGCTTGAAGATTAAAATTGGATTCATGCAGCAAGTACATAGCGTACATTCACCAGATTTGGGTGTTTACAGGGTAAAGCTAACTGGCCATTATGGTATGCAAGTCTGCACAGAGTAGATACCATTGATTGTTAGCAAAGAAGCTAATGAGTTAATATGTGGTATGGTATGTTAAGGTCTTTGTATGTAAATATTGCTGTAATTAGACACAGGATGATAATCATGAGCTTTGGTGTTTGTGATTTGTCCCATGTGGCACCAAGAGTAAATGAAAAACTCAAAGGAAATGAAAGTTGCTTGTTAAAATAACAGACTGTGTGAGATTTTAAACTTTCACACTTTATTACACATATTGCTGTTTGGTGTTATTTCTGTGACTTTTCCAAACAGTATAGAAATATAGATTTAATGTTATAAAGGTAAATGCTGTATGAATTTTTATTTATTATCATATTTGTTTTTTGCATTTATTTATATATTTATTTTATCGTGAATAACTAAGCACAGTGCCTACGTTACATTATGTGAGAACGTGTTTTTTTTTAGGATAATATCCGTTCTTATATACACACATGGTATTGTCAAATATTTTCTCATATTGAAGATCCAGAACATTGAGCAACAGGCCTACTTGCATCTAGTTCAGCTTGCAGGTGTTAACAGGCTACAATAAAGTAAAATTGCTTAATTCTTGCCAGGTAACGATCAGTATATGTCTTTCATCTTGTAATTGCATGTTTATTGAGTCTATTAATGTCCCACTTGAAAAAATAGCAAAGCATTGTTCCTTTTCTTTAAAACCTAAACTCAGTTACTTTCTTTTTTTACAGTGTTGTGCTGATAAACAGTGAGTCCAGGTTCTTTTGGGCCCCACAGTGCAGCCCTCAGTCTGCCTGGCCCTGTTAGTGGCCCTCTGCAGATTGACACAGATGTGGCAAGACAGGCTTTGTTGAGCTTCAAAGGAACTGTACTGCACCCCCCACAAGATTAGCATTGTTTGAATGCGACCTCGGCCACTCCAATTTCCTCCACCTATGAGCTAGAAGGTCAGTTCATGCTGCTGTTTCTTGTTAAAGCCCAAATGTAGATTGGAGGTGGAGAGGTGGAGTGAGAGACGGTAGTTTCTGGTCGGCTGCAAGGCGCATGAGAAGTTGGCCTCAGATGTTCACTGTAGCCGGCCAGCCTCGGAGCCTGGCACTGGTCTGGCTCATTTAGGACATTCTTCATTCCTTATTTGGTGCATTATCTGTTTTCTACATTACAGCAGGCACAGATAAGATAAAGGACAAGCCACCAGGAGAGGGGTGCTCTTTGTTGTTGTGATAACTTTTACAGTTCAGAGACGGTTAACTGACCTTAACTGATAGATGACTGCAGGAACCAAACATGCACTGCTGTACTAACAGTCTTTACTTCAATACTTAATGTGTTTAATCTGTTGAAGTGTTTTCCGACTGTTCAACTACTTCTAGGAACTTGCACAAAGCCTGCTGAAGTTAGGTTATCCATTGCTATAAACACTGTCAGTTTTTGTTCTTGTCAAGGTTATATTGCTGTGCTGTAGTGAGGCAATATAAAATCTGTTATGCTTTACCATGCAACTGCAATGACAGAGAAAAATAAAAACAGACCCCATGTTTACTGTGATGGATTACCTACTCAAGCAAACTCTCTAAAAGCTCACTACAGGCTAGTTTTTAAAAGTCAGTTTTATTAGAAAAGAGATCCTAGACACAAATACTGAGAAAGTCAGCTGTATTTTTTAAAAGAGAAAGATAAAATCACATTAGATTAAACTCAAATCCCTTCCCCTGGTAGCCAGCTCTGCAATACTGGTGCTGTGTAATGAAACGAATGGAGGCAAGTGACTGTCTGGAAAGTACAAATAACATTCTCAAATGCGTATCATGCATTTTAATGGGCCGGAACATGCAAAACATTAGCGTGGTCTATTAAGATGTGGTCGTATAGGAAGATTGTCAGCGGAGTACAATTACCATCAGGAAATACAGACTGTGGTGGGCGGAGAAGCAAAGAGATTAAGACACCACTGGTTACACACTACATTTTTAACAGTGCAGTTATCCATTTATAACTGTCATATAATTGTGGGCTTTCCTGTATGCTTGTGGTGTCCCGATATCGAGTCCTCGGTGATGTTTCTTGACTGGCTAGACTGGTGGTGGAGACATATGGCTCTGATTAGAAGATCATTTAACCTCTCTCTGTCACCATGCCCAGAGTCAGTAGACTGATTGCATTTGCAGAGGGCCTTAGTTGGTACAAAATGTTTATAATGCAGTCTAGCAATTATTTCTGCAAGTCTTGCCAAATCCGGTAGACGTGTGTGTGTGTGTGTGTGTGTGTGTGTGTGTGTGTGTGTGTGTGTGTGTGTGTGCGTGTGTGTGTGTGTGTGTGTGTGTGTGTGTGTGTGTGTGTGTGTGTGTGCGCATCCATGTATGTCTGTGGTTTGTTTATGCCAGGCCCCTTCTCACAGTTCATGATCACTCTGGCAGTTGGTGAGCCCACATCTGTGGCACAGTTACAAAAGCTTTAATTCATTAACTTTATTGGAGAAACACAGTCTCAGCAGTAGCCCTAAAGGGACCTGTGGTACCACAGTGCAGATACAGTATTTCTAAGGGAGGATGCAGTGGCACAGTTTCTGATTTTGCATCCAGTCTCAAATTTAGAAGTGATTCACTGGAGTGATTTGAAGAGAGCAGAAGTGAAAATATTTGTTTTTGAATTCCCATTATTTCGTCTGCCTGAGATACCCAAAAGGTTTACGAGGCTTACAGTCTGGACATAGCCACAACACATTTTAAAAAATACCCCAAACCAGCTCCAGATGTTGAATAATCACTACAATCATTAGTCACAGACAGAAAAAGTCTACCGTGCCATTGATGGGAAGACAATTTCCATGTGTGCACGCATACTTCATGGCACAGTAGCACAAAGACACTTGCAAATCCTAATGTAGGCTGTGCACAAAAAAATATGACAGCCCACAACTCCCAGGGCAGTATTTTGGCTCTTATTATTTCCAAAAAGCATAAATACATCATTCGTCTCAAACATTTTAAAAGCAGAGGTCATTTATAAATTCCTGACAGAATATAAAGTGACACTAAACTTCAGTATAAATTCACTTATGGGTGAAATTAAATGTAATCTGCACATGCTAAAGCAAAAAAAAAAAAAAAACTGAATTCCAATATGTTGTAAAAGTTGTAATTTAGGATTCATGAGGAGAAAAACGATTTTAGATTAGAAATAAGTGTGTGTCTGTGGCCCCAGCCCGCCCCTCACGGTCCCATAATTAGACGCTCGTTCCTCCAGTCACGCTGCGACTTCCAGCTCCATCTCATCCACTTCTTCTTCTCCTCCACGATCCCCAGCTTTCTTTCCTTTCTTTTTTTTAAAGGAGCTACGCCGTTTATTCACACGTCCTGCAGAACAAGCAGCGTCGGAGAGTCCAGCGAGCTCAAACACATTTTTAGCGCCAGTTTCCAGCAGAATCTCTCCTCATTCAATGGCTCTGTGCGTAGTGCTGCTTTGCGCTCTGGTCGGAGTCCTGCTTGGCCAAGGTAAGTTACCTTTGTAGAAGAAGCTGTACTTTTAATTAGGACAGACCAAGCCAGTGCCATTTGTGTCTGATACTGCTTTGACTAAATTTTAAATTGTTTGATAACTTCTTACTTGCATCTGTCGAGGTATTTCCAGCAAGAATCAAACACAGATAACAGACAAAGAGTAAGATCAGGGGAAGTGATGCATTTGTCTTGACTAGTTGGGGCATGTGATGAAAGCACAGTTTACAAAGCTGGGTGCTTCAAAGTGTAGCAGGTCTGCATTTAAATGAAGCCATGTTGAAAATTCCCTTTAATTCATTGCATCGTTGTATAAAAAACACACACAATTGCAACTTTAAAGTTATGATAAATTCATTATTTGTTTTTGTTTCTTTCTATAGTTTGCCAGTCCACCTCACAAGATACAGTAGTTAATCTAAAGCCTTGCAATGAAGTAATTTCCAGCACCTTTAAACTTTTTGCATATTGCACATGTGTAAAAAAATCTTTGAAACTTTCATGTCAGTAAGTGAACTGTGCCTTTAACTATCATTTAGTTTGTGCCTTGATTCACTTTGATCTATAAGCTCATATAGAAAGCTGCCCTCGTCACACGCAGACAGT